>NC_086446.1:143164676-143387176 GCF_028390025.1 Pseudophryne corroboree
AAAAGCTGTCTTGTACCTTTGCATTTTTCTCCCAAACGAAGGACACTAGAAAGAAAATTTTAAAGCCTCCTGTTAGGCCATCATCTACACGGCATAGCCCTGAATTTTCCAATGCGCAGCTCTTTGCAAAAGAGAGATATTGGCAAGGAAAAGCTGTCTTGTACCTTTGCATTTTTCTCCCAAACGAAGGACACTAGAAAGAAAATTTTAAAGCCTCCTGTTAGGCCATCATCTACACGGCATAGCCCTGAATTTTCCAATGCGCAGCTCTTTGCAAAAGAGAGATATTGGCAAGGAAAAGCTGTCTTGTACCATTGGATTTTTCTTCCAAACGAAGGACACTAGAATGAAAATTTTAAAGCCTCCTGTTAGTGCTATATCTACACGGTATAGCCCTGAATTTTCCAATGCGTAGCTCTTTGCAAAAGAGAGATATTTGCAAGGAAAAGCTGTCTTGTACCTTTGCATTTTTCTCGCAAACGAAGGACACTAGAAAGAAAATTTTAAAGCCTCCTGTTAGGCCATCATCTACACGGCATAGCCCTGAATTTTCCAATGCGCAGCTCTTTGCAAAAGAGAGATATTGGCAAGGAAAAGCAGTCTTGTACCTTTGCATTTTTCTCCCAAACGAAGGACACTAGAAAGAAAATTTTAAAGCCTCCTGTTAGGCCATCATCTACACGGCATAGCCCTGAATTTTCCAATGCGCAGCTCTTTGCAAAAGAGAGATATTGGCAAGGAAAAGCTGTCTTGTACCTTTGCATTTTTCTCCCAAACGAAGGACACTAGAAAGAAAATTTTAAAGCCTCCTGTTAGGCCATCATCTACACGGCATAGCCCTGAATTTTCCAATGCGCAGCTCTTTGCAAAAGAGAGATATTGGCAAGGAAAAGCTGTCTTGTACCTTTGCATTTTTCTCCCAAACGAAGGACACTAGAAAGAAAATTTTAAAGCCTCCTGTTAGGCCATCATCTACACGGCATAGCCCTGAATTTTCCAATGCGCAGCTCTTTGCAAAAGAGAGATATTGGCAAGGAAAAGCTGTCTTGTACCATTGGATTTTTCTTCCAAACGAAGGACACTAGAATGAAAATTTTAAAGCCTCCTGTTAGTGCTATATCTACACGGTATAGCCCTGAATTTTCCAATGCGTAGCTCTTTGCAAAAGAGAGATATTGGCAAGGAAAAGCTGTCTTGTACCTTTGCATTTTTCTCGCAAACGAAGGACACTAGAAAGAAAATTTTAAAGCCTCCTGTTAGGCCATCATCTACACGGCATAGCCCTGAATTTTCCAATGCGCAGCTCTTTGCAAAAGAGAGATATTGGCAAGGAAAAGCTGTCTTGTACCTTTGCATTTTTCTCGCAAACGAAGGACACTAGAAAGAAAATTTTAAAGCCTCCTGTTAGGCCATCATCTACACGGCATAGCCCTGAATTTTCCAATGCGCAGCTCTTTGCAAAAGAGAGATATTGGCAAGGAAAAGCTGTCTTGTACCTTTGCATTTTTCTCCCAAACGAAGGACACTAGAAAGAAAATTTTAAAGCCTCCTGTTAGGCCATCATCTACACGGCATAGCCCTGAATTTTCCAATGCGCAGCTCTTTGCAAAAGAGAGATATTGGCAAGGAAAAGCTGTCTTGTACCTTTGCATTTTTCTCCCAAACGAAGGACACTAGAAAGAAAATTTTAAAGCCTCCTGTTAGGCCATCATCTACACGGCATAGCCCTGAATTTTGCAATGCGCAGCTCTTTGCAAAAGAGAGATATTGGCAAGGAAAAGCTGACTTGTACCTTTGCATTTTTCTCCCAAACGAAGGACACTAGAAAGAAAATTTTAAAGCCTCCTGTTAGGCCATCATCTACACGGCATAGCCCTGAATTTTCCAATGCGCAGCTCTTTGCAAAAGAGAGATATTGGCAAGGAAAAGCTGTCTTGTACCATTGGATTTTTCTCCCAAACGAAGGACACTAGAATGAAAATTTTAAAGCCTCCTGTTAGTGCTATATCTACACGGTATAGCCCTGAATTTTCCAATGCGTAGCTCTTTGCAAAAGAGAGATATTGGCAAGGAAAAGCTGTCTTGTACCTTTGCATTTTTCTCGCAAACGAAGGACACTAGAAAGAAAATTTTAAAGCCTCCTGTTAGGCCATCATCTACACGGCATAGCCCTGAAATTTCCAATGCGCAGCTCTTTGCAAAAGAGAGATATTGGCAAGGAAAACCTGTCTTGTACCTTTGCATTTTTCTCCCAAACGATGGACACTAGAAAGAAAATTTTAAAGCCTCCTGTTAGGCCATCATCTACACGGCATAGCCCTGAATTTTCCAATGCGCAGCTCTTTGCAAAAGAGAGATATTGGCAAGGAAAAGCTGTCTTGTACCTTTGCATTTTTCTCCCAAACGAAGGACACTAGAAAGAAAATTTTAAAGCCTCCTGTTAGGCCATCATCTACACGGCATAGCCCTGAATTTTCCAATGCGCAGCTCTTTGCAAAAGAGAGATATTGGCAAGGAAAAGCTGTCTTGTACCTTTGCATTTTTCTCGCAAACGAAGGACACTAGAAAGAAAATTTTAAAGCCTCCTGTTAGGCCATCATCTACACGGCATAGCCCTGAATTTTCCAATGCGCAGCTCTTTGCAAAAGAGAGATATTGGCAAGGAAAAGCTGTCTTGTACCTTTGCATTTTTCTCCCAAACGAAGGACACTAGAAAGAAAATTTTAAAGCCTCCTGTTAGGCCATCATCTACACGGCATAGCCCTGAATTTTCCAATGCGCAGCTCTTTGCAAAAGAGAGATATTGGCAAGGAAAAGCTGTCTTGTACCTTTGCATTTTTCTCCCAAACGAAGGACACTAGAAAGAAAATTTTAAAGCCTCCTGTTAGGCCATCATCTACACGGCATAGCCCTGAATTTTGCAATGCGCAGCTCTTTGCAAAAGAGAGATATTGGCAAGGAAAAGCTGACTTGTACCTTTGCATTTTTCTCCCAAACGAAGGACACTAGAAAGAAAATTTTAAAGCCTCCTGTTAGGCCATCATCTACACGGCATAGCCCTGAATTTTCCAATGCGCAGCTCTTTGCAAAAGAGAGATATTGGCAAGGAAAAGCTGTCTTGTACCATTGGATTTTTCTCCCAAACGAAGGACACTAGAATGAAAATTTTAAAGCCTCCTGTTAGTGCTATATCTACACGGTATAGCCCTGAATTTTCCAATGCGTAGCTCTTTGCAAAAGAGAGATATTGGCAAGGAAAAGCTGTCTTGTACCTTTGCATTTTTCTCGCAAACGAAGGACACTAGAAAGAAAATTTTAAAGCCTCCTGTTAGGCCATCATCTACACGGCATAGCCCTGAAATTTCCAATGCGCAGCTCTTTGCAAAAGAGAGATATTGGCAAGGAAAACCTGTCTTGTACCTTTGCATTTTTCTCCCAAACGAAGGACACTAGAAAGAAAATTTTAAAGCCTCCTGTTAGGCCATCATCTACACGGCATAGCCCTGAATTTTCCAATGCGCAGCTCTTTGCAAAAGAGAGATATTGGCAAGGAAAAGCTGTCTTGTACCTTTGCATTTTTCTCCCAAACGAAGGACACTAGAAAGAAAATTTTAAAGCCTCCTGTTAGACCATCATCTACACGGCATAGCCCTGAATTTTCCAATGCGCAGCTCTTTGCAAAAGAGAGATATTGGCAAGGAAAAGCTGTCTTGTACCTTTGCAGTTTTCTCCCAAACGAAGGACACTAGAAAGAAAATTTTAAAGCCTCCTGTTAGGCCATCATCTACACGGCATAGCCCTGAATTTTCCAATGCGCAGCTCTTTGCAAAAGAGAGATATTGGCAAGGAAAAGCTGTCTTGTACCATTGGATTTTTCTCCCAAACGAAGGACACTAGAATGAAAATTTTAAAGCCTCCTGTTAGTGCTATATCTACACGGTATAGCCCTGAATTTTCCAAAGCGTAGCTCTTTGCAAAAGAGAGATATTGGCAAGGAAAAGCTGTCTTGTACCTTTGCATTTTTCTCGCAAACGAAGGACACTAGAAAGAAAATTTTAAAGCCTCCTGTTAGGCCATCATCTACACGGCATAGCCCTGAATTTTCCAATGCGCAGCTCTTTGCAAAAGAGAGATATTGGCAAGGAAAAGCTGTCTTGTACCTTTGCATTTTTCTCCCAAACGAAGGACACTAGAAAGAAAATTTTAAAGCCTCCTGTTAGGCCATCATCTACACGGCATAGCCCTGAATTTTCCAGTGCGCAGCTCTTTGCAAAAGAGAGATATTGGCAAGGTAAAGCTGTCTTGTACCTTTGCATTTTTCTCCCAAACGAAGGACACTAGAAAGAAAATTTTAAAGCCTCCTGTTAGGCCATCATCTACACTGCATAGCCCTGAATTTTCCAATGCGCAGCTCTTTGCAAAAGAGAGATATTGGCAAGGAAAAGCTGTCTTGTACCATTGGATTTTTCTCCCAAACGAAGGACACTAGAATGAAAATTTTAAAGCCTCCTGTTAGTGCTATATCTACACGGTATAGCCCTGAATTTTCCAATGCGTAGCTCTTTGCAAAAGAGAGATATTGGCAAGGAAAAGCTGTCTTGTACCTTTGCATTTTTCTCGCAAACGAAGGACACTAGAAAGAAAATTTTAAAGCCTCCTGTTAGGCCATCATCTACACGGCATAGCCCTGAATTTTCCAATGCGCAGCTCTTTGCAAAAGAGAGATATTGGCAAGGAAAAGCTGTCTTGTACCTTTGCATTTTTCTCCCAAACGAAGGACACTAGAAAGAAAATTTTAAAGCCTCCTGTTAGGCCATCATCTACACGGCATAGCCCTGAATTTTCCAATGCGCAGCTCTTTGCAAAAGAGAGATATTGGCAAGGAAAAGCTGTCTTGTACCTTTGCATTTTTCTCCCAAACGAAGGACACTAGAAAGAAAATGTTAAAGCCTCCTGTTAGGCCATCATCTACACGGCATAGCCCTGAATTTTCCAATGCGCAGCTCTTTGCAAAAGAGAGATATTGGCAAGGAAAAGCTGTCTTGTACCTTTGCATTTTTCTCCCAAACGAAGGACACTAGAAAGAAAATTTTAAAGCCTCCTGTTAGGCCATCATCTACACGGCATAGCCCTGAATTTTCCAATGCGCAGCTCTATGGAAAAGAGAGATATTGGCAAGGAAAACCTGTCTTGTACCTTTGCATTTTTCTCCCAAACGAAGGACACTAGAAAGAAAATTTTAAAGCCTCCTGTTAGGCCATCATCTACACGGCATAGCCCTGAATTTTCCAATGCGCAGCTCTTTGCAAAAGAGAGATATTGGCAAGGAAAAGCTGTCTTGTACCTTTGCATTTTTCTCGCAAACGAAGGACACTAGAAAGAAAATTTTAAAGCCTCCTGTTAGGCCATCATCTACACGGCATAGCCCTGAATTTTCCAATGCGCAGCTCTTTGCAAAAGAGAGATATTGGCAAGGAAAAGCTGTCTTGTACCTTTGCATTTTTCTCCCAAACGAAGGACACTAGAAAGAAAATTTTAAAGCCTCCTGTTAGGCCATCATCTACACGGCATAGCCCTGAATTTTCCAATGCGCAGCTCTTTGCAAAAGAGAGATATTGGCAAGGAAAAGCTGTCTTGTACCTTTGCATTTTTCTCCCAAACGAAGGACACTAGAAAGACAATTTTAAAGCCTCCTGTTAGGCCATCATCTACACGGCATAGCCCTGAATTTTCCAATGCGCAGCTCTTTGCAAAAGAGAGATATTGGCAAGGAAAAGCTGTCTTGTACCTTTGCATTTTTCTCCCAAACGAAGGACACTAGAAAGAAAATTTTAAAGCCTCCTGTTAGGCCATCATCTACACGGCATAGCCCTGAATTTTCCAATGCGCAGCTCTTTGCAAAAGAGAGATATTGGCAAGGAAAAGCTGTCTTGTACCATTGGATTATTCTCCCAAACGAAGGACACTAGAAAGAAAATGTTAAAGCCTCCTGTTAGGCCATCATCTACACGGCATAGCCCTGAATTTTCCAATGCGCAGCTCTTTGCAAAAGAGAGATATTGGCAAGGAAAAGCTGTCTTGTACCTTTGCATTTTTCTCCCAAACGAAGGACACTAGAAAGAAAATGTTAAAGCCTCCTGTTAGGCCATCATCTACACGGCATAGCCCTGAATTTTCCAATGCGCAGCTCTTTGCAAAAGAGAGATATTGGCAAGGAAAAGCTGTCTTGTACCTTTGCATTTTTCTCCCAAACGAAGGACACTAGAAAGAAAATTTTAAAGCCTCCTGTTAGGCCATCATCTACACGGCATAGCCCTGAATTTTCCAATGCGCAGCTCTTTGCAAAAGAGAGATATTGGCAAGGAAAAGCTGTCTTGTACCTTTGCATTTTTCTCGCAAACGAAGGACACTAGAAAGAAAATTTTAAAGCCTCCTGTTAGGCCATCATCTACACGGCATAGCCCTGAATTTTCCAATGCGCAGCTCTTTGCAAAAGAGAGATATTGGCAAGGAAAAGCTGTCTTGTACCTTTGCATTTTTCTCCCAAACGAAGGACACTAGAAAGAAAATTTTAAAGCCTCCTGTTAGGCCATCATCTACACGGCATAGCCCTGAATTTTCCAATGCGCAGCTCTTTGCAAAAGAGAGATATTGGCAAGGAAAAGCTGTCTTGTACCTTTGCATTTTTCTCCCAAACGAAGGACACTAGAAAGACAATTTTAAAGCCTCCTGTTAGGCCATCATCTACACGGCATAGCCCTGAATTTTCCAATGCGCAGCTCTTTGCAAAAGAGAGATATTGGCAAGGAAAAGCTGTCTTGTACCTTTGCATTTTTCTCCCAAACGAAGGACACTAGAAAGAAAATTTTAAAGCCTCCTGTTAGGCCATCATCTACACGGCATAGCCCTGAATTTTCCAATGCGCAGCTCTTTGCAAAAGAGAGATATTGGCAAGGAAAAGCTGTCTTGTACCATTGGATTTTTCTCCCAAACGAAGGACACTAGAATGAAAATTTTAAAGCCTCCTGTTAGTGCTATATATACTAGAGATGAGCGCCTGAAATTTTTCGTGTTTTGTGTTTTGGTTTTGGGTTCGGTTCCGCGGCCGTGTTTTGGGTTCGACCGCGTTTTGGCAAAACCTCACCGAATTTTTTTTGTCGGATTCGGGTGTGTTTTGGATTCGGGTGTTTTTTTCAAAAAACCCTAAAAAACAGCTTAAATCATAGAATTTGGGGGTCATTTTGATCCCATATTATTATTAACCTCAAAAACCATAATTTCCACTCATTTTCAGTCTATTCTGAATACCTCACACCTCACAATATTATTTTTAGTCCTAAAATTTGCACCGAGGTCGCTGGATGACTAAGCTAAGCGACCCTAGTGGCCGACACAAACACCTGGCCCTTCTAGGAGTGGCACTGCAGTGTCACGCAGGATGGCCCTTCCAAAAAACACTCCCCAAACAGCACATGACGCAAAGAAAAAAAGAGGTGCAATGAGGTAGCTGTGTGACTAAGCTCAGCGACCCAAGTGCCCGACACAAACACCTGGCCCATCTAGGAGTGGCACTGCAGTGTCACGCAGGATGTCCCTTCCAAAAAACCCTCCCCAAACAGCACATGACGCAAAGAAAAAAAGAGGCGCAATGAGGTAGCTGTGTGAGTAAGATTAGCGACCCTAGTGGCCGACACAAACACCGGGCCCATCTAGGAGTGGCACTGCAGTGTCACGCAGGATGTCCCTTCCAAAAAACCCTCCCCAAACAGCACATGACGCAAAGAAAAATAAAAGAAAAAAGAGGTGCAAGATGGAATTGTCCTTGGGCCCTCCCACCCACCCTTATGTTGTATAAACAGGACATGCACACTTTAACCAACCCATCATTTCAGTGACAGGGTCTGCCACACGACTGTGACTGATATGACGGGTTGGTTTGGACCCCCACCAAAAAAGAAGCAATTAATCTCTCCTTGCACAAACTGGCTCTACAGAGGCAAGATGTCCACCTCATCATCATCCTCCGATATATCACCGTGTACATCCCCCTCCTCACAGATTATCAATTCGTCCCCACTGGAATCCACCATCTCAGCTCCCTGTGTACTTTGTGGAGGCAATTGCTGCTGGTCAATGTCTCCACGGAGGAATTGATTATAATTCATTTTAATGAACATCATCTTCTCCACATTTTCTGGATGTAACCTCGTACGCCGATTGCTGACAAGGTGAGCGGCGGCACTAAACACTCTTTCGGAGTACACACTTGTGGGAGGGCAACTTAGGTAGAATAAAGCCAGTTTGTGCAAGGGCCTCCAAATTGCCTCTTTTTCCTGCCAGTATAAGTACGGACTGTGTGACGTGCCTACTTGGATGCGGTCACTCATATAATCCTCCACCATTCTTTCAATGTTGAGAGAATCATATGCAGTGACAGTAGACGACATGTCCGTAATCGTTGTCAGGTCCTTCAGTCCGGACCAGATGTCAGCATCAGCAGTCGCTCCAGACTGCCCTGCATCACCGCCAGCGGGTGGGCTCGGAATTCTGAGCCTTTTCCTCGCACCCCCAGTTGCGGGAGAATGTGAAGGAGGAGATGTTGACAGGTCGCGTTCCGCTTGACTTGACAATTTTGTCACCAGCAGGTCTTTGCACCCCAGCAGACTTGTGTCTGCCGGAAAGAGAGATCCAAGGTAGGTTTTAAATCTAGGATCGAGCACGGTGGCCAAAATGTAGTGCTCTGATTTCAACAGATTGACCACCCGTGAATCCTTGTTAAGCGAATTAAGGGCTGCATCCACAAGTCCCACATGCCTAGCGGAATCGCTCCCTTTTAGCTCCTTCTTCAATGCCTCCAGCTTCTTCTGCAAAAGCCTGATGAGGGGAATGACCTGACTCAGGCTGGCAGTGTCTGAACTGACTTCACGTGTGGCAAGTTCAAAGGGCATCAGAACCTTGTACAACGTTGAAATCATTCTCCACTGCACTTGAGACAGGTGCATTCCACCTCCTATATCGTGCTCAATTGTATAGGCTTGAATGGCCTTTTGCTGCTCCTCCAACCTCTGAAGCATATAGAGGGTTGAATTCCACCTCGTTACCACTTCTTGCTTCAGATGATGGCAGGGCAGGTTCAGTAGTTTTTGGTGGTGCTCCAGTCTTCTGTACGTGGTGCCTGTACGCCGAAAGTGTCCCGCAATTCTTCTGGCCACCGACAGCATCTCTTGCACGCCCCTGTCGTTTTTTAAAAAATTCTGCACCACCAAATTCAAGGTATGTGCAAAACATGGGACGTGCTGGAATTTGCCCATATTTAATGCACACACAATATTGCTGGCGTTGTCCGATGCCACAAATCCACAGGAGAGTCCAATTGGGGTAAGCCATTCTGCGATGATCTACCTCAGTTGCCGTAAGAGGTTTTCAGCTGTGTGCGTATTCTGGAAAGCGGTGATACAAAGCGTAGCCTGCCTAGGAAAGAGTTGGCATTTGCGAGATGCTGCTACTGGTGCCGCCGCTGCTGTTCTTGCGGCGGGAGTCCATACACCTACCCAGTGGGCTGTCACAGTCATATAGTCCTGACCCTGCCCTGCTCCACTTGTCCACATGTCCGTGGTTAAGTGGACATTGGGTACAACTGCATTTTTTAGGACACTGGTGAGTCTTTTTCTGACGTCCGTGTACATTCTCGGTATCGCCTGCCTACAGAAGTGGAACCTAGATGGTATTTGGTAACGGGGGCACACTGCCTCAATAAATTGTCTAGTTCCCTGTGAACTAACGGCGGATACCGGACGCACGTCTAACACCAACATAGTTGTCAAGGACTCAGTTATCCGCTTTGCAACAGGATGACTGCTGTGATATTTCATCTTCCTCGCAAAGGACTGTTGGACAGTCAATTGCTTACTGGAAGTAGTACAAGTGGGCTTACGACTTCCCCTCTGGGATGACCATCGACTCCCAGCAGCAACAACAGCAGCACCAGCAGCAGTAGGCGTTACACGCAAGGATGCATCGGAGGAATCCCAGGCAGGAGAGGACTCGTCAGAATTGCCAGTGACATGGCCTGCAGGACTATTGGCATTCCTGGGGAAGGAGGAAATTGACACTGAGGGAGTTGGTGGGGTGGTTTGTGTGAGCTTGGTTACAAGAGGAAGGGATTTACTGGTCAGTGGACTGCTTCCGCTGTCGGCCCAAGTTTTTGAACTTGTCACTGACTTATTATGAATGCGCTGCAGGTGACGTATAAGGGAGGATGTTCCGAGGTGGTTAACGTCCTTACCCCTACTTATTACAGCTTGACAAAGGGAACACACGGCTTGACACCTGTTGTCCGCATTTCTGGTGAAATACTTCCACACCGAAGAGCTGATTTTTTTGGTATTTTCACCAGGCATGTCAACGGCCCTATTCCTCCCACGGACAACAGGTGTCTCCCCGGGTGCCTGACTTAAACAAACCACCTCACCATCAGAATCCTCCTGGTCAATTTCCTCCCCAGCGCCAGCAACACCCATATCCTCCTCATCCTGGTGTACTTCAACACTGACATCTTCAATCTGACTATCAGGAACTGGACTGCGGGTGCTCCTTCCAGCACTTGCAGGGGGCGTGCAAATGGTGGAAGGCGCATGCTCTTCACGTCCAGTGTTGGGAAGGTCAGGCATCGCAACCGACACAATTGGACTCTCCTTGTGGATTTGGGATTTCGAAGAACGCACAGTTCTTTGCGGTGCTACTGCTTTTGCCAGCTTGAGTCTTTTCATTTTTCTAGCGAGAGGCTGAGTGCCTCCATCCTCATGTGAAGCTGAACCACTAGCCATGAACATAGGCCAGGGCCTCAGCCGTTCCTTGCCACTCCGTGTGGTAAATGGCATATTGGCAAGTTTACGCTTCTCCTCCGACAATTTTATTTTAGGTTTTGGAGTCCTTTTTTTACTGATATTTGGTGTTTTGGATTTGACATGCTCTGTACTATGACATTGGGCATCGGCCTTGGCAGACGACGTTGCTGGCATTTCATCGTCTCGGCCATGACTAGTGGCAGCAGCTTCAGCACGAGGTGGAAGTGGATCTTGATCTTTCCCTAATTTTGGAACCTCAACATTTTTGTTCTCCATATTTTAATAGGCACAACTAAAAGGCACCTCAGGTAAACAATGGAGATGGATGGATACTAGTATACAATTATGGATGGACTGCCGAGTGCCGACACAGAGGTAGCTACAGCCGTGGACTACCGTACTGTACTGTGTCTGCTGCTAATATAGACTGGTTGATAAAGAGATGTAGTAGTAGTATGTATGTATAAAGAAGAAAGAAAAAAAAACCACGGGTAGGTGGTATACAATTATGGACGGACTGCCGAGTGCGAACACAGAGGTAGCTACAGCCGTGGACTACCGTACTGTACTGTGTCTGCTGCTAATATAGACTGGTTGATAAAGAGATGTAGTAGTAGTATGTATGTATAAAGAAGAAAGAAAAAAAAAACACGGGTAGGTGGTATACAATTATGGACGGACTGCCCAGTGCCGACACAGAGGTAGCTACAGCCGTGGACTACCGTACTGTACTGTGTCTGCTGCTAATATAGACTGGTTGATAAAGAGATGTAGTAGTAGTATGTATGTATAAAGAAGAAAGAAAAAAAAACCACGGGTAGGTGGTATACAATTATGGACGGACTGCCGAGTGCCGACACAGAGGTAGCTACAGCCGTGGACTACCGTACTGTACTGTGTCTGCTGCTAATATAGACTGGTTGATAAAGAGATGTAGTAGTAGTATGTATGTATAAAGAAGAAAGAAAAAAAAAACCACGGGTAGGTGGTATACAATTATGGACGGACTGCCCAGTGCCGACACAGAGGTAGCTACAGCCGTGGACTACCGTACTGTACTGTGTCTGCTGCTAATATAGACTGGTTGATAAAGAGATGTAGTAGTAGTATGTATGTATAAAGAAGAAAGAAAAAAAAACCACGGGTAGGTGGTATACAATTATGGACGGACTGCCCAGTGCCGACACAGAGGTAGCTACAGCCGTGGACTACCGTACTGTACTGTGTCTGCTGCTAATATAGACTGGTTGATAAAGAGATGTAGTAGTAGTAGTATGTATGTATAATATAAAGAAGAAAGAAAAAAAAACCACGGGTAGGTGGTATACAATTATGGACGGACTGCCCAGTGCCGACACTGAGGTAGCTACAGCCGTGGACTACCGTACTGTACTGTGTCTGCTGCTAATATAAACTGGTTGATAAAGAGATGTAGTAGTAGTATGTATGTATAAAGAAGAAAGAAAAAAAAAACACGGGTAGGTGGTATACAATTATGGACGGACTGCCCAGTGCCGACACAGAGGTAGCTACAGCCATGGACTACCGTACTGTACTGTGTCTGCTGCTAATATAGACTGGTTGATAAAGAGATGTAGTAGTAGTATGTATGTATAAAGAAGAAAGAAAAAAAAACCACGGGTAGGTGGTATACAATTATGGACGGACTGCCGAGTGCCGACACAGAGGTAGCTACAGCCGTGAACTACCGTACTGTGTCTGCTGCGACTGGATGATAAATAATTATATAAAAAATATATATATATCACTACTGCAGCCGGACAGGTATATATTATATAATGACGGACCTGCTGGACACTGTCTGTCAGCAGAATGAGTTTTTTATAGAATAAAAAAAAAAAAACACCACACAAGTGAAGTCACACGACGAGTGTTTAACTTTTTCAGGCAATCACAATATAGTATACTATACTACTAACTATACTGGTGGTCAGTGTGGTCAGGTGGTCACTGGTCAGTCACACTGGCAGTGGCACTCCTGCAGCAAAAGTGTGCACTGTTTAATTTTAATAATAATATGTACTCCTGGCTCCTGCTATAACCTATAACTGGCACTGCAGTGCTCCCCAGTCTCCCCCACAATTATAAGATGTGTGAGCTGAGCACAGTCAGATACGAGTGTTTAACTTTTTCAGGCAATCACAATATAGTATACTATACTACTAACTATACTGGTGGTCAGTGTGGTCAGGTCACTGGTCAGTCACACTGGCAGTGGCACTCCTGCAGCAAAAGTGTGCACTGTTTAATTTTAATAATAATATGTACTCCTGGCTCCTGCTATAACCTATAACTGGCACTGCAGTGCTCCCCAGTCTCCCCCACAATTATAAGATGTGTGAGCTGAGCACAGTCAGATATATACATAGATGATGCAGCACACTGGGCTGAGCAGTGCACACAGATATGGTATGTGACTGAGTCACTGTGTATCGTTTTTTTCAGGCAGAGAACGGATATATTAAATAAAACTGCACTGTCTGGTGGTCACTGTGGTCAGTCACTAGTAAACTCTGCACTCTCTACAGTTCTACAGTACTCCTAAGCTCCAGTAAATCAGGTCAATCTCTCTCTCTCTTCTAATCTAAATGGAGAGGACGCCAGCCACGTCCTCTCCCTATCAATCTCAATGCACGTGTGAAAATGGCGGCGACGCGCGGCTCCTTATATAGAATCCGAGTCTCGCGAGAATCCGACAGCGTCATGATGACGTTCGGGCGCGCTCGGGTTAACCGAGCAAGGCGGGAAGATCCGAGTCGCTCGGACCCGTGAAAAAAAACATGAAGTTCGTGCGGGTTCGGATTCAGAGAAACCGAACCCGCTCATCTCTAATATCTACACGGTATAGCCCTGAATTTTCCAATGCGTAGCTCTTTGCAAAAGAGAGATATTGGCAAGGAAAAGCTGTCTTGTACCTTTGCATTTTTCTCGCAAACGAAGGACACTAGAAAGAAAATTTTAAAGCCTCCTGTTAGGCCATCATTTACACGGCATAGCCCTGAATTTTCCAATGCGCAGCTCTTTGCAAAAGAGAGATATTGGCAAGGAAAAGCTGTCTTGTACCTTTGCATTTTTCTCCCAAACGAAGGACACTAGAAAGAAAATTTTAAAGCCTCCTGTTAGGCCATCATCTACATTGCTGTACTCTGCTGCACATGTAAGTGCAAGAGATCCTGAAGCACTCACTCATCATGGGAAAGTACCAATGTGTTTCTTCGTTGGTTGATGGAAGAAACATTTTACAAAAACTCTCCAGATTATTGACTTTTTAAAGTTTTTCTAGGAAACGTTTTAGATGAATGCTTATTAGCCTTTGTCAGTATGGACTTTTGCAAAGTGTCTCTGTGGCGCAATCAGTTAGTGTGCACGGCTATTAACCAAAAGGTTGGTGGTTCAATCCCACCCAGGGACGTAATTGACGTTGTTATCAGATTTTGGTGATCTTTAAGTAGACAAGTCAAAATTTCAAACGCCCTGTTCTGGTGTAGGGTACCTGGCCTTCTCTGATGTAATCAGAGTTAGATTTGATTCAGTGATTTTATAAAAACAGCTAGGAAGCACAATTTAGCAGTGGGTTGCAGAGAAAAAGAAATATGCTGGCAAAAAAAATCCAATTGAGTGATTAAACAGCTCTTAATTTTCTGGCTTTATTTTTATGCTAACAAATTTGTTCTCTGAAAAGTGTCCACAAAGCCAAGTCTCTGATTAACACCTTTGTAAGGATGGTTTTTCACCTATTATAAAATTAAACTTGCTTCATTGGAAAGGCAGCAAGATGCATCCTCATTTCAATGTCTACTGAAATAATACAGGTTGACACCAGGAAACATTAACGCCACTGCATCCTTGCTGCTTTCTCATGTGGAAGTCTGTTTAATGTGAAAACAAGGTGATATCTAATTAGCACACAGGTAAGGAATTAAGAAAATCTTTATTTAAGGGTGAAAATGTTTCTCACAAAATCGTTGCCCCAATGCATCATTGAAATTCAAGCTGGAAAGATGATTTTAATATATCACTTGTACATTTTGTATTGTTCTTCTGGTGACAATGTAGTTTGTTTTTGTCAATTACCATTTTAATAATAGGGTAAAGAAAATTAAGTGGATTTTTAAAAGAAAACAATACTTTCAATATACTATTAAAACAAATTAAAATGGTAAAAGTTATTGTACTTTAATGAAAAATAAAAGAGCAAAAATATCAATCCCAGTTTTGGATTACTTTAATTAACAAAAAAAATGCATATAGCAGAGGATAGTTTTAATCTGCCTACCTCTGGGTTATGGGCCCAGCATGCTTCCATTGCAGTACTCTGCTGCACATGTAAGTGCAAGAGATCCTGAAGCACTCACTCATCATGGGAAAGTACCAATGTGTTTCTTCGTTGGTGGATGGAAGAAACATCTTACAAAAACTCTCCAGATTATTGACTTTTTAAAGTTTTTCTAGGAAACGTTTTAGATGAATGCTTATTAGCCTTTGTCAGTATGTACTTTTGCAAAGTGTCTCTGTGGCGCAATCAGTTAGTGTGTACGGCTATAAACCAAAAGGTTGGTGGTTCAATCCCACCCAGGGACGTAATTGACCTTGTTATCAGATTTTGGTGATCTTTAAGTAGACAAGTCAAAATTTCAAACCCCCTGTTCTGGTGTAGGGTACCTGGCCTTCTCTGATGTAATCAGAGTTAGATTTGATTCAGTGATTTTATAAAAACAGCTAGGAAGCACAATTTAGCAGTGAGTTGCAGAGAAAAAGAAATATGCTGGCAAAAAAATCCAATTGAGTGATTAAACAGCTCTTAATTTTCTGGCTTTATTTTTATGCTAACAAATTTGTTCTCTGAAAAGTGTCGACAAAGCCAAGTCTCTGATTAACACCTTTGTAGGGATGGTTTTTCACCTATTACTAAATTAAACTTGCTTCATTGGAAAGGCAGCAAGATGCATCCTCATTTCAATGTCTACTGAAATAATACGGGTTGATACCAGGAAACATTAATGCCACTGCATCCTTGCTGATTTCTCATGTGGAAGTCTGTTTAATGTGAAAACAAGGTGATATCTAATTAGCACACAGGTAAGGAATTAAGAAAATCTTTATTTAAGGGTGAAGATGTTTCTCACAAAATCGTTGCCCCAATGCATCATTGAAATTCAAGCTGGAAAGATGATTTTAATATATCACTTGTACATTTTGTATTGCTCTTCTGGTGACAATGTAGTTTGTTTTTGTCAATTACCATTTTAATAATAGGGTAAAGAAAATTAAGTGGCTTTTTAAAAGAAAACAATACTTTCAATATACTATTAAAACAAATTAAAATGGTAAAAGTTATTGTACTTTAATGAAAAATAAAAGAGCAAAAATATCAATCCCAGTTTTGGATTACTTTAATTAACAAAAAAAAATGCATATAGCAGAGGATAATTTTAATCTGCCTACCTCTGGGTTATGGGCCCAGCATGCTTCCATTGCAGTACTCTGCTGCACATGTAAGTGCAAGAGATCCTGAAGCACTCACTCATCATGGGAAAGTACCAATGTGTTTCTTCGTTGGTGGATGGAAGAAACATCTTACAAAAACTCTCCAGATTACTGACTTTTTAAAGTTTTTCTAGGAAACGTTTTAGATGAATGCTTATTAGCCTTTGTCAGTATCCACTTTTGCAAAGTGTCTCTGTGGTGCAATCAGTTAGTGTGTTTGGCTACTAACCAAAAGGTTGGTGGTTCAATCCCACCCAGGGATGTAAGTGACCTTGTGATCAGGTTTTGGTGATCTTTAAGTGGACAAGTCAAAATTTCAAACCCCCTGTTATGATGTAGGGTACCTGGCCTTCTCTGATGTAATCAGAGTTAGATTTGATTAAGTGATTTTATAAAAAACAGCTAGGAAGCACAATTTAGCAGTGGGTTGCAGAGAAAAAAAATATGCTGGCAGAAAAATCCAATTGAGTGATTAAACAGCTCTTCATTTTCTGGCTTTATTTTTATGCTAACAAATTTGTTCTCTGAAAAGTGTCCACAAAGCCAAGTCTCTGATGAACACCTATGTAAGGATGGTTTTTCACCTATTACTAAATTAAACTTGCTTCATTGGAAAGGCAGCAAGATGCATCCTCATTTCAATGTCTACTGAAATAATACAGGTTGACACCAGGAAACATTAACGCCACTGCATCCTTGCTGCTTTCTCATGTAGAAGTCTGTTTAATGTGAAAACAAGGTGATATCTAATTAGCACACAGGTAAGGAATTAAGAAAATCTTTATTTAAGGGTGAAGATGTTTCTCACAAAATCGTTGCCCCAATGCATCATTGAAATTAAAGCTGGAAAGATGATTTTAATATATCACTTGTACATTTTGTATTGCTCTTCTGGTGACAATGTAGTTTGTTTTTGTCAATTACCATTTTAATAATAGGGTAAAGAAAATTAAGTGGATTTTTGAAAGAAAACAATACTGTCAATATACTATTAAAACAAATTAAAATGGTAAAAGTTATTGTACTTTAAGTAAACATAAAATAGCTAACATATCAATCCCAGTTTTGGATTACTTTAATTAACAAAAAAAATGCATATAGCAGAGGATAGTTTCAATCTGCCTACCTCTGGGTAATGGGCCCAGCATGCTTCCATTGCAGTACTCTGCTGCACATGTAAGTGCAAGAGATCCTGAAGCACTCACTCATCATGGGAAAGTACCAATGTGTTTCTTCGTTGGTTGATTTAAGAAAATTCTTACAAAAACTCTCCAGATTATTGACTTTTTAAAGTTTTTCTAGGAAACGTTCTAGATGAATGCTTATGAGCCTTTGTCAGGATGTACTTTTTGCAGAGTGTCTCTGTGGCGCAATCGCTTAGTGTGTCTGGCTACTAACCAAAAGGTTGGTGGTTCAATCCCACCCAGGGACATAATTGACCTTGTGATCAGGTTTTGGTGATCTTTAAGTAGACAAGTCAAAATTTCAAACCCCATTTTATGGTGTAGGGTACCTGGCCTTCTCTGATGTAATCAGAGTTAGATTTGATTCAGTGATTTTATAAAAAACAGCTAGGAAGCACAATTTAGCAATGGGTTGCAGAGAAAAAAAATATGCTGGCAGAAAAATCCAATTGAGTGATTAAACAGCTCTTCATTTTCTGCCTTTATTTTTATGCTAACAAATTTGTTCTCTAAAAGTGTCCACAAAGCCAAGTCTCTGATTAACACCTTTGTAGGGATGGTTTTTCACCTATAACTAAATTAAACTTGCTTCATTGGAAAGGCAGCAAGATGCATCCTCATTTCAATGTCTACTGAAATAATACAGGTTGACACCAGGAAACATAAAACGCCACTGCATCCTTGCTGCTTTCTCATGTAGAAGTCTGTTTAATGTGAAAACAAGGTGATATCTAATTAGCACACAGGTAAGGAATTAAGAAAATCTTTATTTAAGGGTGAAGATGTTTCTCACAAAATCGTTGTTCCAATGCATCATTGAAATTCAAGCTGGAAAGATGATTTTAATATATCACTTGTACATTTTGTATTGCTCTTCTGGTGACAATGTAGTTTGTTTTTGTCAATTACCCTTTTAATAATAGGGTAAAGAAAATTAAGTGGATTTTTTAAAGAAAACTATACTGTCAATACACTATTAAAACAAATAAAAATGGTAAAAGTTATTGTACTTTAAGTAAAAATAAAAGAGCTAAAATATCAATCCCAGTGTTGGATTACTTTAATAAAAAAAAATGCATATAGCAGAGGATAGTTTTAATCTGCCTACCTCTGGGTTATGGGCCCAGCATGCTTCCATTGCAGTACTCTGCTGCACATGTAAGTGCAAGAGATCCTGAAGCACTCACTCATCATGGGAAAGTACCAATGTGTTTCTTCATTGGTTGATGGAAGAAACATCTTACAAAAACTCTCCAGATTATTGACTTTTTAAAGTTTTTCTAGGAAACGTTCTAGATGAATGCTTATTAGCCTTTGTCAGTACCCACTTTTGCAAAGTGTCTCTGTGGTGCAATCAGTTAGTGTGTTTGGCTACTAACCAAAACGTTAGTGGTTCAATCCCACCCAGGGACATAATTGACCTTGTTATCAGATTTTGGTGATCTTTAAGTAGACAAGTCAAAATTTCAAACCCCCTCTTATGGTGTAGAGTACCTGGCCTTCTCTGATGTAATCAGAGTTAGATTTGATTCAGTGATTTTATAAAAACAGCTAGGAAGCACAATTTAGCAGTGAGTTGCAGAGAAAAAGAAATATGCTGGCAAAAAAATCCAATTGAGTGATTAAACAGCTCTTAATTTTCTGGCTTTATTTTTATGCTAACAAATTTGTTCTCTGAAAAGTGTCGACAAAGCCAAGTCTCTGATTAACACCTTTGTAGGGATGGTTTTTCACCTATTACTAAATTAAACTTGCTTCATTGGAAAGGCAGCAAGATGCATCCTCATTTCAATGTCTACTGAAATAATACGGGTTGATACCAGGAAACATTAATGCCACTGCATCCTTGCTGATTTCTCATGTGGAAGTCTGTTTAATGTGAAAACAAGGTGATATCTAATTAGCACACAGGTAAGGAATTAAGAAAATCTTTATTTAAGGGTGAAGATGTTTCTCACAAAATCGTTGCCCCAATGCATCATTGAAATTCAAGCTGGAAAGATGATTTTAATATATCACTTGTACATTTTGTACTGCTCTTCTGGTGACAATGTAGTTTGTTTTTGTCAATTACCATTTTAATAATAGGGTAAAGAAAATTAAGTGGCTTTTTAAAAGAAAACAATACTTTCAATATACTATTAAAACAAATTAAAATGGTAAAAGTTATTGTACTTTAATGAAAAATAAAAGAGCAAAAATATCAATCCCAGTTTTGGATTACTTTAATTAACAAAAAAAATGCATATAGCAGAGGATAGTTTTAATCTGCCTACCTCTGGGTTATGGGCCCAGCATGCTTCCATTGCAGTACTCTGCTGCACATGTAAGTGCAAGAGATCCTGAAGCACTCACTCATCATGGGAAAGTACCAATGTGTTTCTTCGTTGGTGGATGGAAGAAACATCTTACAAAAACTCTCCAGATTACTGACTTTTTAAAGTTTTTCTAGGAAACGTTTTAGATGAATGCTTATTAGCCTTTGTCAGTATCCACTTTTGCAAAGTGTCTCTGTGGCGCAATCAGTTAGTGTGTTTGGCTACTAACCAAAAGGTTGGTGGTTCAATCCCACCCAGGGATGTAAGTGACCTTGTGATCAGGTTTTGGTGATCTTTAAGTGGACAAGTCAAAATTTCAAACCCCCTGTTATGATGTAGGGTACCTGGCCTTCTCTGATGTAATCAGAGTTAGATTTGATTAAGTGATTTTATAAAAAACAGCTAGGAAGCACAATTTAGCAGTGGGTTGCAGAGAAAAAAAATATGCTGGCAGAAAAATCCAATTGAGTGATTAAACAGCTCTTCATTTTCTGGCTTTATTTTTATGCTAACAAATTTGTTCTCTGAAAAGTGTCCACAAAGCCAAGTCTCTGATGAACACCTATGTAAGGATGGTTTTTCACCTATTACTAAATTAAACTTGCTTCATTGGAAAGGCAGCAAGATGCATCCTCATTTCAATGTCTACTGAAATAATACAGGTTGACACCAGGAAACATTAACGCCAATGCATCCTTGCTGCTTTCTCATGTGGAAGTCTGTTTAATGTGAAAACAAGGTGATATCTAATTAGCACACAGGTAAGGAATTAAGAAAATCTTTATTTAAGGGTGAAGATGTTTCTCACAAAATCGTTGCCCCAATGCATCATTGAAATTCAAGCTGGAAAGATGATTTTAATATATCACTTGTACATTTTGTATTGCTCTTCTGGTGACAATGTAGTTTGTTTTTGTCAATTACCATTTTAATAATAGGGTAAAGAAAATTAAGTGGATTTTTGAAAGAAAACAATACTGTCAATATACTATTAAAACAAATTAAAATGGTAAAAGTTATTGTACTTTAAGTAAACATAAAATAGCTAACATCAATCCCAGTTTTGGATTACTTTAATTAACAAAAAAAATGCATATAGCAGAGGATAGTTTCAATCTGCCTACCTCTGGGTAATGGGCCCAGCATGCTTCCATTGCAGTACTCTGCTGCACATGTAAGTGCAAGAGATCCTGAAGCACTCACTCATCATGGGAAAGTACCAATGTGTTTCTTCGTTGGTTGATTTAAGAAAATTCTTACAAAAACTCTCCAGATTATTGACTTTTTAAAGTTTTTCTAGGAAACGTTCTAGATGAATGCTTATTAGCCTT
Organism: Pseudophryne corroboree; assembly: GCF_028390025.1. Classification (NCBI taxonomy): domain Eukaryota; kingdom Metazoa; phylum Chordata; class Amphibia; order Anura; family Myobatrachidae; genus Pseudophryne; species Pseudophryne corroboree. Next base: position 143,185,865 of record NC_086446.1, read on the forward strand.
TGTCAGTATGTAATTTTTGCAAAGTGTCTCTGTGGCGCAATCGGTTAGTGTGTCTGGCTACTAACCAAAAGGTTGGTGGTTCAATCCCACCCAGGGACATAATTGACCTTGTGATCAGGTTTTGGTGATCTTTAAGTAGACAAGTCAAAATTTCAAACCCCATTTTATGGTGTAGGGTACCTGGCCTTCTCTGATGTAATCAGAGTTAGATTTGATTCAGTGATTTTATAAAAAACAGCTAGGAAGCACAATTTAGCAATGGATTGCAGAGAAAAAAAATATGCTGGCAGAAAAATCCAATTGAGTGATTAAACAGCTCTTCATTTTCTGGCTTTATTTTTATGCTAACAAATTTGTTCTCTAAAAGTGTCCACAAAGCCAAGTCTCTGATTAACACCTTTGTAGGGATGGTTTTTCACCTATAACTAAATTAAACTTGCTTCATTGGAAAGGCAGCAAGATGCATCCTCATTTCAATGTCTACTGAAATAATACAGGTTGACACCAGGAAACATTAACGCCACTGCATCCTTGCTGCTTTCTCATGTAGAAGTCTGTTTAATGTGAAAACAAGGTGATATCTAATTAGCACACAGGTAAGGAATTAAGAAAATCTTTATTTAAGGGTGAAGATGTTTCTCACAAAATCGTTGCCCCAATGCATCATTGAAATTCAAGCTGGAAAGATGATTTTAATATATCACTTGTACATTTTGTATTGCTCTTCTGGTGACAATGTAGTTTGTTTTTGTCAATTACCCTTTTAATAATAGGGTAAAGAAAATTAAGTGGATTTTTTTAAGAAAACTATAATGTCAATACACTATTAAAACAAATTAAAATGGTAAAAGTTATTGTACTTTAAGTAAAAATAAAAGAGCTAAAATATCAATCCCAGTTTTGGATTACTTTAATTAAAAAAAAATGCATATAGCAGAGGATAGTTTTAATCTGCCTACCTCTGGGTTATGGGCCCAGCATGCTTCCATTGCAGTACTCTGCTGCACATGTAAGTGCAAGAGATCCTGAAGCACTCACTCATCATGGGAAAGTACCAATGTGTTTCTTCGTTGGTTGATCTAAGAAACATCTTACAAAAACTCTCCAGATTATTGACTTTTTAAAGTTTTTCTAGGAAACGTTCTAGATGAATGCTTATTAGCCTTTGTCAGTATCCACTTTTGCAAAGTGTCTCTGTGGTGCAATCAGTTAGTGTGTTTGGCTACTAACCAAAAGGTTGGTGGTTCAATCCCACCCAGGGACATAATTGACCTTGTGATCAGGTTTTGGTGATCTTTAAGTAGACAAGTCAAAATTTCAAACCCCCTTTTATGTTGTAGGGTACCTGGCCTTCTCTGATGTAATCAGAGTTAGATTTGATTCAGTGATTTTATAAAAAACAGCTAGGAAGCACAATTTAGCAGTGGGTTGCAGAGAAAAAGAAATATGCTGGCAAAAAAAATCCAATTGAGTGATTAAACAGCTCTTAATTTTCTGGCTTTATTTTTATGCTAACAAATTTGTTCTCTGAAAAGTGTCCACAAAGCCAAGTCTCTGATTAACACCTTTGTATGGATGGTTTTTAACCTATTACTAAATTAAACTTGCTTCATTGGAAAGGCAGCAAGATGCATCCTCATTTCAATGTCTACTGAAATAATACAGGTTGACACCAGGAAACATTAACGCCACTGCATCCTTGCTGCTTTCTCATGTGGAAGTCTGTTTAATGTGAAAACAAGGTGATATCTAATTAGCACACAGGTAAGGAATTAAGAAAATCTTTATTTAAGGGTGAAAATGTTTCTCACAAAATCGTTGCCCCAATGCATCATTGAAATTCAAGCTGGAAAGATGATTTTAATATATCACTTGTACATTTTGTATTGCTCTTCTGGTGACAATGTAGTTTGTTTTTGTCAATTACCATTTTAATAATAGGGTAAAGAAAATTAAGTGGATTTTTGAAAGAAAACTATACTGTCAATATACTATTAAAACAAATTAAAATGGTAAAAGTTATTGTACTTTAAGTAAAAATAAAAGAGCAAAAATATCAATCCCAGTTTTGATTACTTAAATTAACAAAAAAAAATGCATATAGCAAAGGATAGTTTCAATCTGCCTACCTCTGGGTTATGGGCCCAGCATGCTTCCATTGCAGTACTCTGCTGCACATGTAAGTGCAAGAGATCCTGAAGCACTCACTCATCATGGGAAAGTACCAATGTGTTTCTTCGTTGGTGGATGGAAGAAACATCTTACAAAAACTCTCCAGATTATTGACTTTTTAAAGTTTTTCTAGGAAACATTTTAGATGAATGCTTATTAGCCTTTGTCAGTATGTACTTTTGCAAAGTGTCTCTGTGGCGCAATCAGTTAGTGTGTACGGCTATAAACCAAAAGGTTGGTGGTTCAATCCCACCCAGGGACGTAATTGACCTTGTTATCAGATTTTGGTGATCTTTAAGTAGACAAGTCAAAATTTCAAACCCCCTCTTATGGTGTAGGGTACCTGGCCTTCTCTGATGTAATCAGAGTTAGATTTGATTCAGTGATTTTATAAAAACAGCTAGGAAGCACAATTTAGCAGTGGGTTGCAGAGAAAAAGAAATATGCTGGCAAAAAAATCCAATTGAGTGATTAAACAGCTCTTAATTTTCTGGATTTATTTTTATGCTAACAAATTTGTTCTTTGAAAAGTGTCCACAAAGCCAAGTCTCTGATTAACACCTTTGTAGGGATGGTTTTTAACCTATTACTAAATTAAATTTGCTTCATTGGAAAGGCAGCAAGATGCATCCTCATTTCAATGTCTACTGAAATAATACGGGTTGACACAAGGAAACATTAACGCCACTGCATCCTTGCTGCTTTCTCATGTGGAAGTCTGTTTAATGTGAAAACAAGGTGATATCTAATTAGCACACAGGTAAGGAATTAAGAAAATCTTTATTTAAGGGTGAAGATGTTTCTCACAAAATCGTTGCCCCAATGCATCATTGAAATTCAAGCTGGAAAGATGATTTTAATTTATCACTTGTACATTTTGTATTGCTCTTCTGGTGACAATGTAGTTTGTTTTTGTCAATTACCCTTTTAATAATAGGGTAAAGAAAATTAAGTGGATTTTTTAAAGAAAACTATACTGTCAATATACTATTAAAACAAATTAAAATGGTAAAAGTTATTGTACTTTAAGTAAAAATAAAAGAGCAAAAATATCAATCCCAGTTTTGATTACTTAAATTAACAAAAAAAAATGCATATAGCAAAGGATAGTTTCAATCTGCCTACCTCTGGGTTATGGGCCCAGCATGCTTCCATTGCAGTACTCTGCTGCACATGTAAGTGCAAGAGATCCTGAAGCACTCAGTCATCATGGGAAAGTACCAATGTGTTTCTTCGTTGGTTGATGGAAGAAACATCTTACAAAAACTCTCCAGATTATTGACTTTTTAAAGTTTTTCTAGGAAACGTTTTAGATGAATGCTTATTAGCCTTTGTCAGTATGTACTTTTGCTAAGTGTCTCTGTGGCGCAATCAGTTAGTGTATATGGCTATTAACCAAAAGGTTGGTGGTTCAATCCCACCCAGGGACGTAATTGACCTTGTTATCAGATTTTGGTGATCTTTAAGTAGACAAGTCAAAATTTCAAACCCCCTCTTATGGTGTAGGGTACCTGGCCTTCTCTGATGTAATCAGAGTTAGATTTGATTCAGTGATTTTATAAAAACAGCTAGGAAGCACAATTTAGCAGTGGGTTGCAGAGAAAAAGAAATATGCTGGCAAAAAAATCCAATTGAGTGATTAAACAGCTCTTCATTTTCTGGCTTTATTTTTATGCTAACAAATTTGTTCTCTGAAAAGTGTCCACAAAGCCAAGTCTCTGATTAACACCTTTGTAAGGATGGTTTTTCACCTATTACTAAATTAAACTTGCTTCATTGGAAAGGCAGCAAGATGCATCCTCATTTCAATGTCTACTGAAATAATACAGGTTGACACCAGGAAACATTAACGCCACTGCATCCTTGCTGCTTTCTCATGTGGAAGTCTGTTTAATGTGAAAACAAGGTGATATCTAATTAGCACACAGGTAAGGAATTAAGAAAATCTTTATTTAAGGGTGAAAATGTTTCTCACAAAATCGTTGCCCCAATGCATCATTGAAATTCAAGCTGGAAAGATGATTTTAATATATCACTTGTACATTTTGTATTGCTCTTCTGGTGACAATGTAGTTTGTTTTTGTCAATTACCATTTTAATAATAGGGTAAAGAAAATTAAGTGGATTTTTAAAAGAAAACAATACTTTCAATATACTATTAAAACAAATTAAAATGGTAAAAGTTATTGTACTTTAATGAAAAATAAAAGAGCAAAAATATCAATCCCAGTTTTGGATTACTTTAATTAACAAAAAAAATGCATATAGCAGAGGATAGTTTTAATCTGCCTACCTCTGGGTTATGGGCCCAGCATGCTTCCATTGCAGTACTCTGCTGCACATGTAAGTGCAAGAGATCCTGAAGCACTCACTCATCATGGGAAAGTACCAATGTGTTTCTTCGTTGGTGGATGGAAGAAACATCTTACAAAAACTCTCCAGATTATTGACTTTTTAAAGTTTTTCTAGGAAACGTTTTAGATGAATGCTTATTAGCCTTTGTCAGTATGCACTTTTGCAAAGTGTCTCTGTGGCGCAATCAGTTAGTGTGTACGGCTATAAACCAAAAGGTTGGTGGTTCAATCCCACCCAGGGACGTAATTGACCTTGTTATCAGATTTTGGTGATCTTTAAGTAGACAAGTCAAAATTTCAAACCCCCTCTTATGGTGTAGGGTACCTGGCCTTCTCTGATGTAATCAGAGTTAGATTTGATTCAGTGATTTTATAAAAACAGCTAGGAAGCACAATTTAGCAGTGGGTTGCAGAGAAAAAGAAATATGCTGGCAAAAAAATCCAATTGAGTGATTAAACAGCTCTTCATTTTCTGGCTTTATTTTTATGCTAACAAATTTGTTCTCTGAAAAGTGTCCACAAAGCCAAGTCTCTGATTAACACCTTTGTAAGGATGGTTTTTCACCTATTACTAAATTAAACTTGCTTCATTGGAAAGGCAGCAAGATGCATCCTCATTTCAATGTCTACTGAAATAATACAGGTTGACACAAGGAAACATTAACGCCACTGCATCCTTGCTGCTTTCTCATGTGGAAGTCTGTTTAATGTGAAAACAAGGTGATATCTAATTAGCACACAGGTAAGGAATTAAGAAAATCTTTATTTAAGGGTGAAAATGTTTCTCACAAAATCGTTGCCCCAATGCATCATTGAAATTCAAGCTGGAAAGATGATTTTAATATATCACTTGTACATTTTGTATTGCTCTTCTGGTGACAATGTAGTTTGTTTTTGTCAATTACCATTTTAATAATAGGGTAAAGAAAATTAAGTGGATTTTTTAAAGAAAACAATACTTTCAATATACTATTAAAACAAATTAAAATGGTAAAAGTTATTGTACTTTAATGAAAAATAAAAGATCAAAAATATCAATCCCAGTTTTGGATTACTTTAATTAACAAAAAAAATGCATATAGCAGAGGATAGTTTTAATCTGCCTACCTCTGGGTTATGGGCCCAGCATGCTTCCATTGCAGTACTCTGCTGCACATGTAAGTGCAAGAGATCCTGAAGCACTCACTCATCATGGGAAAGTACCAATGTGTTTCTTCGTTGGTGGATGGAAGAAACATCTTACAAAAACTCTCCAGATTATTGACTTTTTAAAGTTTTTCTAGGAAACGTTTTAGATGAATGCTTATTAGCCTTTGTCAGTATGTACTTTTGCAAAGTGTCTCTGAGGCGCAATCAGTTAGTGTGTACGGCTATAAACTAAAAGGTTGGTGGTTCAATCCCACCCAGGGACGTAATTGACCTTGTTATCAGATTTTGGTGATCTTTAAGTAGACAAGTCAAAATTTCAAACCCCCTCTTATGTTGTAGGGTACCTTGCTTTCTCTGATGTAATCAGAGTTAGATTTGATTCAGTGATTTTATAAAAACAGCTAGGAAGCACAATTTAGCAGTGGGTTGCAGAGAAAAAGAAATATGCTGGCAAAAAAATCCAATTGAGTAATTAAACAGCTCTTAATTTTCTGGCTTTATTTTTATGCTAACAAATTTGTTCTTTGAAAAGTGTCCACAAAGCCAAGTCTCTGATTAACACCTTTGTAGGGATGGTTTTTCACCTATTACTAAATTAAATTTGCTTCATTGGAAAGGCAGCAAGATGCATCCTCATTTCAATGTCTACTGAAATAATACGGGTTGACACAAGGAAACATTAACGCCACTGCATCCTTGCTGCTTTCTCATGTAGAAGTCTGTTTAATGTGAAAACAAGGTGATATCTAATTAGCACACAGGTAAGGAATTAAGAAAATCTTTATTTAAGGGTGAAGATGTTTCTCACAAAATCGTTGCCCCAATGCATCATTGAAATTCAAGCTGGAAAGATGATTTTAATATATCACTTGTACATTTTGTATTGCTCTTCTGGTGACAATGTAGTTTGTTTTTGTCAATTACCATTTTAATAATAGGGTAAAGAAAATTAAGTGGATTTTTGAAAGAAAACAATACTGTCAATATACTATTAAAACAAATTAAAATGGTAAAAGTTATTGTACTTTAAGTAAAAATAAAAGAGCCAAAATATCAATCCCAGTTTTGGATTACTTTAATTAACAAAAAAAAATGCATATAGCAGAGGATAGTTTCAATCTGCCTACCGCTGGGTTATGGGCCCAGCATGCTTCCATTGCTGTACTCTGCTGCACATGTAAGTGCAAGAGATCCTGAAGCACTCACTCATCATGGGAAAGTACCAATGTGTTTCTCGTTGGTTGATGGAAGAAACATTTTACAAAAACTCTCCAGATTATTGACTTTTTAAAGTTTTTCTAGGAAACGTTCTAGATGTATGCTTATTAGCCTTTGTCAGTATGTCCTTTTTGCGAAGTGTCTCTGTGGTGCAATCGGTTAGTGTGTCCGGCTACTAACCAAAAGGTTGGTGGTTCAATCCCACCCAGGGACGTAATTGACCTTGTTATCAGATTTTGGTGATCTTTAAGTAGACAAGTCAAAATTTCAAACCCCCTGTTATGGTGTAGGGTACCTGGCCTTTTCTGATGTAATCAGAGTTAGATTTGATTCAGTGATTTAATAAAAACAGCTAGGAAGCACAATTTAGCAGTGGGTTGCAGAGAAAAAGAAATATGCTGGCAAAAAAAATCCAATTGAGTGATTAAACAGCTCCTTATTTTCTGGCTTTATTTTTATGCTAACAAATTTGTTCTCTGAAAAGTGTCCACAAAGCCAAGTCTCTGATTAACACCTTTGTAGGGATGGTTTTTCACCTATTACTAAATTAAATTTGCTTCATTGGAAAGGCAGCAAGATGCATCCTCATTGCAATGTCTACTGAAATAATACGGGTTGACACAAGGAAACATTAACGCCACTGCATCCTTGCTGCTTTCTCATGTGGAAGTCTGTTTAATGTGAAAACAAGGTGATATCTAATTAGCACACAGGTAAGGAATTAAGAAAATCTTTATTTAAGGGTGAAAATGTTTCTCACAAAATCGTTGCCCCAATGCATCATTGAAATTCAAGCTGAAAAGATGATTTTAATATATCACTTGTACATTTTGTATTGCTCTTCTGATGACAATGTAGTTTGTTTTTGTCAATTACCATTTTAATAATAGGGTAAAGAAAATTAAGTGGATTTTTAAAAGAAAACAATACTTTCAATATACTATTAAAACAAATCAAAATGGTAAAAGTTATTGTACTTTAATGAAAAATAAAAGAGCAAAAATATCAATCCCAGTTTTGGATTACTTTAATTAACAAAAAAAATGCATATAGCAGAGGATAGTTTTAATCTGCCTACCTCTGGGTTATGGGCCCAGCATGCTTCCATTGCAGTACTCTGCTGCACATGTAAGTGCAAGAGATCCTGAAGCACTCACTCATCATGGGAAAGTACCAATGTGTTTCTTCGTTGGTGGATGGAAGAAACATCTTACAAAAACTCTCCAGATTATTGACTTTTTAAAGTTTTTCTAGGAAACGTTTTAGATGAATGCTTATTAGCCTTTGTCAGTATGTACTTTTGCAAAGTGTCTCTGTGGCGCAATCAGTTAGTGTGTACGGCTATAAACCAAAAGGTTGGTGGTTCAATCCTACCCAGGGACGTAATTGACCTTGTTATCAGATTTTGGTGATCTTTAAGTAGACAAGTCAAAATTTCAAACCCCCTCTTATGGTGTAGGGTACCTGGCCTTCTCTGATGTAATCAGAGTTAGATTTGATTCAGTGATTTTATAAAAACAGCTAGGAAGCACAATTTAGCAGTGGGTTGCAGAGAAAAAGAAATATGCTGGCAAAAAAAATCCAATTGAGTGATTAAACAGCTCTTCATTTTCTGGCTTTATTTTTATGCTAACAAATTTGTTCTTTGAAAAGTGTCCACAAAGCCAAGTCTCTGATTAACACCTTTGTAGGGATGGTTTTTAACCTATTACTAAATTAAATTTGCTTCATTGGAAAGGCAGCAAGATGCATCCTCATTTCAATGTCTACTGAAATAATACGGGTTGACACAAGGAAACATTAACGCCACTGCATCCTTGCTGCTTTCTCATGTGGAAGTCTGTTTAATGTGAAAACAAGGTGATATCTAATTAGCACACAGGTAAGGAATTAAGAAAATATTTATTTAAGGGTGAAGATGTTTCTCACAAAATCGTTGCCCCAATGCATCATTGAAAGTCAAGCTGGAAAGATGATTTTAATATATCACTTGTACATTTTGTATTGCTCTTCTGGTGACAATGTAGTTTGTTTTTGTCAATTACCCTTTTAATAATAGGGTAAAGAAAATTAAGTGGATTTTTTAAAGAAAACTATACTGTCAATATACTATTAAAACAAATTAAAATGGTAAAAGTTATTGTACTTTAAGTAAAAATAAAAGAGCAAAAATATCAATCCCAGTTTTGATTACTTAAATTAACAAAAAAATATGCATATAGCAAAGGATAGTTTCATTCTGCCTACCTCTGGGTTATGGGCCCAGCATGCTTCCATTGCAGTACTCTGCTGCACATGTAAGTGCAAGAGATCCTGAAGCACTCAGTCATCATGGGAAAGTACCAATGTGTTTCTTCGTTGGTTGATGGAAGAAACATCTTACAAAAACTCTCCAGATTATTGACTTTTTGAAGTTTTTCTAGGAAACGTTTTAGATGAATGCTTATTAGCCTTTGTCAGTATGTACTTTTGCAAAGTGTCTCTGTGGCGCAATCAGTTAGTGTATATGGCTATTAACCAAAAGGTTGGTGGTTCAATCCCACCCAGGGACGTAATTGACCTTGTTATCAGATTTTGGTGATCTTTAAGTAGACAAGTCAAAATTTCAAACCCCCTCTTATGGTGTAGGGTACCTGGCCTTCTCTGATGTAATCAGAGTTAGATTTGATTCAGTGATTTTATAAAAACAGCTAGGAAGCACAATTTAGCAGTGGGTTGCAGAGAAAAAGAAATATGCTGGCAAAAAAATCCAATTGAGTGATTAAACAGCTCTTCATTTTCTGGCTTTATTTTTATGCTAACAAATTTGTTCTCTGAAAAGTGTCCACAAAGCCAAGTCTCTGATTAACACCTTTGTAAGGATGGTTTTTCACCTATTACTAAATTAAACTTGCTTCATTGGAAAGGCAGCAAGATGCATCCTCATTTCAATGTCTACTGAAATAATACAGGTTGACACCAGGAAACATTAACGCCACTGCATCCTTGCTGCTTTCTCATGTGGAAGTCTGTTTAATGTGAAAACAAGGTGATATCTAATTAGCACACAGGTAAGGAATTAAGAAAATCTTTATTTAAGGGTGAAAATGTTTCTCACAAAATCGTTGCCCCAATGCATCATTGAAATTCAAGCTGGAAAGATGATTTTAATATATCACTTGTACATTTTGTATTGCTCTTCTGATGACAATGTAGTTTGTTTTTGTCAATTACCATTTTAATAATAGGGTAAAGAAAATTAAGTGGATTTTTAAAAGAAAACAATACTTTCAATATACTATTAAAACAAATTAAAATGGTAAAAGTTATTGTACTTTAATGAAAAATAAAAGAGCAAAAATATCAATCCCAGTTTTGGATTACTTTAATTAACAAAAAAAATGCATATAGCAGAGGATAGTTTTAATCTGCCTACCTCTGGGTTAAGGGCCCAGCATGCTTCCATTGCAGTACTCTGCTGCACATGTAAGTGCAAGAGATCCTGAAGCACTCACTCATCATGGGAAAGTACCAATGTGTTTCTTCGTTGGTGGATGGAAGAAACATCTTACAAAAACTCTCCAGATTATTGACTTTTTAAAGTTTTTCTAGGAAACGTTTTAGATGAATGCTTATTAGCCTTTGTCAGTATGTACTTTTGCAAAGTGTCTCTGTGGCGCAATCAGTTAGTGTGTACGGCTATAAACCAAAAGGTTGGTGGTTCAATCCCACCCAGGGACGTAATTGACCTTGTTATCAGATTTTGGTGATCTTTAAGTAGACAAGTCAAAATTTCAAACCCCCTCTTATGGTGTAGGGTACCTGGCCTTCTCTGATGTAATCAGAGTTAGATTTGATTCAGTGATTTTATAAAAACAGCTAGGAAGCACAATTTAGCAGTGGGTTGCAGAGAAAAAGAAATATGCTGGCAAAAAAAATCCAATTGAGTGATTAAACAGCTCTTAATTTTCTGGATTTATTTTTATGCTAACAAATTTGTTCTTTGAAAAGTGTCCACAAAGCCAAGTCTCTGATTAACACCTTTGTAGGGATGGTTTTTAACCTATTACTAAATTAAATTTGCTTCATTGGAAAGGCAGCAAGATGCATCCTCATTTCAATGTCTACTGAAATAATACGGGTTGACACAAGGAAACATTAACGCCACTGCATCCTTGCTGCTTTCTCATGTGGAAGTCTGTTTAATGTGAAAACAAGGTGATATCTAATTAGCACACAGGTAAGGAATTAAGAAAATCTTTATTTAAGGGTGAAGATGTTTCTCACAAAATCGTTGCCCCAATGCATCATTGAAAGTCAAGCTGGAAAGATGATTTTAATATATCACTTGTACATTTTGTATTGCTCTTCTGGTGACAATGTAGTTTGTTTTTGTCAATTACCCTTTTAATAATAGGGTAAAGAAAATTAAGTGGATTTTTTAAAGAAAACTATACTGTCAATATACTATTAAAACAAATTAAAATGGTAAAAGTTATTGTACTTTAAGTAAAAATAAAAGAGCAAAAATATCAATCCCAGTTTTGATTACTTAAATTAACAAAAAAATATGCATATAGCAAAGGATAGTTTCATTCTGCCTACCTCTGGGTTATGGGCCCAGCATGCTTCCATTGCAGTACTCTGCTGCACATGTAAGTGCAAGAGATCCTGAAGCACTCAGTCATCATGGGAAAGTACCAATGTGTTTCTTCGTTGGTTGATGGAAGAAACATCTTACAAAAACTCTCCAGATTATTGACTTTTTAAAGTTTTTCTAGGAAACGTTTTAGATGAATGCTTATTAGCCTTTGTCAGTATGTACTTTTGCAAAGTGTCTCTGTGGCGCAATCAGTTAGTGTATATGGCTATTAACCAAAAGGTTGGTGGTTCAATCCCACCCAGGGACGTAATTGACCTTGTTATCAGATTTTGGTGATCTTTAAGTAGACAAGTCAAAATTTCAAACCCCCTCTTATGGTGTAGGGTACCTGGCCTTCTCTGATGTAATCAGAGTTAGATTTGATTCAGTGATTTTATAAAAACAGCTAGGAAGCACAATTTAGCAGTGGGTTGCAGAGAAAAAGAAATATGCTGGCAAAAAAATCCAATTGAGTGATTAAACAGCTCTTCATTTTCTGGCTTTATTTTTATGCTAACAAATTTGTTCTCTGAAAAGTGTCCACAAAGCCAAGTCTCTGATTAACACCTTTGTAAGGATGGTTTTTCACCTATTACTAAATTAAACTTGCTTCATTGGAAAGGCAGCAAGATGCATCCTCATTTCAATGTCTACTGAAATAATACAGGTTGACACCAGGAAACATTAACGCCACTGCATCCTTGCTGCTTTCTCATGTGGAAGTCTGTTTAATGTGAAAACAAGGTGATATCTAATTAGCACACAGGTAAGGAATTAAGAAAATCTTTATTTAAGGGTGAAAATGTTTCTCACAAAATCGTTGCCCCAATGCATCATTGAAATTCAAGCTGGAAAGATGATTTTAATATATCACTTGTACATTTTGTATTGCTCTTCTGATGACAATGTAGTTTGTTTTTGTCAATTACCATTTTAATAATAGGGTAAAGAAAATTAAGTGGATTTTTAAAAGAAAACAATACTTTCAATATACTATTAAAACAAATTAAAATGGTAAAAGTTATTGTACTTTAATGAAAAATAAAAGAGCAAAAATATCAATCCCAGTTTTGGATTACTTTAATTAACAAAAAAAATGCATATAGCAGAGGATAGTTTTAATCTGCCTACCTCTGGGTTAAGGGCCCAGCATGCTTCCATTGCAGTACTCTGCTGCACATGTAAGTGCAAGAGATCCTGAAGCACTCACTCATCATGGGAAAGTACCAATGTGTTTCTTCGTTGGTGGATGGAAGAAACATCTTACAAAAACTCTCCAGATTATTGACTTTTTAAAGTTTTTCTAGGAAACGTTTTAGATGAATGCTTATTAGCCTTTGTCAGTATGTACTTTTGCAAAGTGTCTCTGTGGCGCAATCAGTTAGTGTGTACGGCTATAAACCAAAAGGTTGGTGGTTCAATCCCACCCAGGGACGTAATTGACCTTGTTATCAGATTTTGGTGATCTTTAAGTAGACAAGTCAAAATTTCAAACCCCCTCTTATGGTGTAGGGTACCTGGCCTTCTCTGATGTAATCAGAGTTAGATTTGATTCAGTGATTTTATAAAAACAGCTAGGAAGCACAATTTAGCAGTGGGTTGCAGAGAAAAAGAAATATGCTGGCAAAAAAAATCCAATTGAGTGATTAAACAGCTCTTAATTTTCTGGATTTATTTTTATGCTAACAAATTTGTTCTTTGAAAAGTGTCCACAAAGCCAAGTCTCTGATTAACACCTTTGTAGGGATGGTTTTTAACCTATTACTAAATTAAATTTGCTTCATTGGAAAGGCAGCAAGATGCATCCTCATTTCAATGTCTACTGAAATAATACGGGTTGACACAAGGAAACATTAACGCCACTGCATCCTTGCTGCTTTCTCATGTGGAAGTCTGTTTAATGTGAAAACAAGGTGATATCTAATTAGCACACAGGTAAGGAATTAAGAAAATCTTTATTTAAGGGTGAAGATGTTTCTCACAAAATCGTTGCCCCAATGCATCATTGAAAGTCAAGCTGGAAAGATGATTTTAATATATCACTTGTACATTTTGTATTGCTCTTCTGGTGACAATGTAGTTTGTTTTTGTCAATTACCCTTTTAATAATAGGGTAAAGAAAATTAAGTGGATTTTTTAAAGAAAACTATACTGTCAATATACTATTAAAACAAATTAAAATGGTAAAAGTTATTGTACTTTAAGTAAAAATAAAAGAGCAAAAATATCAATCCCAGTTTTGATTACTTAAATTAACAAAAAAATATGCATATAGCAAAGGATAGTTTCATTCTGCCTACCTCTGGGTTATGGGCCCAGCATGCTTCCATTGCAGTACTCTGCTGCACATGTAAGTGCAAGAGATCCTGAAGCACTCAGTCATCATGGGAAAGTACCAATGTGTTTCTTCGTTGGTTGATGGAAGAAACATCTTACAAAAACTCTCCAGATTATTGACTTTTTAAAGTTTTTCTAGGAAACGTTTTAGATGAATGCTTATTAGCCTTTGTCAGTATGTACTTTTGAAAAGTGTCTCTGTGGCGCAATCAGTTAGTGTATATGGCTATTAACCAAAAGGTTGGTGGTTCAATCCCACCCAGGGACGTAATTGACCTTGTTATCAGATTTTGGTGATCTTTAAGTAGACAAGTCAAAATTTCAAACCCCCTCTTATGGTGTAGGGTACCTGGCCTTCTCTGATGTAATCAGAGTTAGATTTGATTCAGTGATTTTATAAAAACAGCTAGGAAGCACAGTTTAGCAGTGGGTTGCAGAGAAAAAGAAATATGCTGGCAAAAAAATCCAATTGAGTGATTAAACAGCTCTTCATTTTCTGGCTTTATTTTTATGCTAACAAATTTGTTCTTTGAAAAGTGTCCACAAAGCCAAGTCTCTGATTAACACCTTTGTAGGGATGGTTTTTCACCTATTACTAAATTAAATTTGCTTCATTGGAAAGGCAGCAAGATGCATCCTCATTTCAATGTCCACTGAAATAATACGGGTTGACACAAGGAAACATTAACGCCACTGCATCCTTGCTGCTTTCTCATGTGGAAGTCTGTTTAATGTGAAAACAAGGTGATATCTAATTAGCACACAGGTAAGGAATTAAGAATATCTTTATTTAAGGGTGAAGATGTTTCTCACAAAATCGTTGCCCCAATGCATCATTGAAATTCAAGCTGGAAAGATGATTTTAATTTATCACTTGTACATTTTGTATTGCTCTTCTGGTGACAATGTAGTTTGTTTTTGTCAATTACCCTTTTAATAATAGGGTAAAGAAAATTAAGTGGATTTTTTAAAGAAAACTATACTGTCAATATACTATTAAAACAAATTAAAATGGTAAAAGTTATTGTACTTTAAGTAAAAATAAAAGAGCAAAAATATCAATCCCAGTTTTGATTACTTAAATTAACAAAAAAAAATGCATATAGCAAAGGATAGTTTCAATCTGCCTACCTCTGGGTTATGGGCCCAGCATGCTTCCATTGCAGTACTCTGCTGCACATGTAAGTGCAAGAGATCCTGAAGCACTCAGTCATCATGGGAAAGTACCAATGTGTTTCTTCGTTGGTTGATGGAAGAAAAATCTTACAAAAACTCTCCAGATTATTGACTTTTTAAAGTTTTTCTAGGAAACGTTTTAGATGAATGCTTATTAGCCTTTGTCAGTATGTACTTTTGCTAAGTGTCTCTGTGGCGCAATCAGTTAGTGTATATGGCTATTAACCAAAAGGTTGGTGGTTCAATCCCACCCAGGGACGTAATTGACCTTGTTATCAGATTTTGGTGATCTTTAAGTAGACAAGTCAAAATTTCAAACCCCCTCTTATGGTGTAGGGTACCTGGCCTTCTCTGATGTAATCAGAGTTAGATTTGATTCAGTGATTTTATAAAAACAGCTAGGAAGCACAATTTAGCAGTGGGTTGCAGAGAAAAAGAAATATGCTGGCAAAAAAATCCAATTGAGTGATTAAACAGCTCTTCATTTTCTGGCTTTATTTTTATGCTAACAAATTTGTTCTCTGAAAAGTGTCCACAAAGCCAAGTCTCTGATTAACACCTTTGTAAGGATGGTTTTTCACCTATTACTAAATTAAACTTGCTTCATTGGAAAGGCAGCAAGATGCATCCTCATTTCAATGTCTACTGAAATAATACAGGTTGACACCAGGAAACATTAACGCCACTGCATCCTTGCTGCTTTCTCATGTGGAAGTCTGTTTAATGTGAAAACAAGGTGATATCTAATTAGCACACAGGTAAGGAATTAAGAAAATCTTTATTTAAGGGTGAAAATGTTTCTCACAAAATCGTTGCCCCAATGCATCATTGAAAGTCAAGCTGGAAAGATGATTTTAATATATCACTTGTACATTTTGTATTGCTCTTCTGGTGACAATGTAGTTTGTTTTTGTCAATTACCATTTTAATAATAGGGTAAAGAAAATTAAGTGGATTTTTAAAAGAAAACAATACTTTCAATATACTATTAAAACAAATTAAAATGGTAAAAGTTATTGTACTTTAATGAAAAATAAAAGAGCAAAAATATCAATCCCAGTTTTGGATTACTTTAATTAACAAAAAAAATGCATATAGCAGAGGATAGTTTTAATCTGCCTACCTCTGGGTTATGGGCCCAGCATGCTTCCATTGCAGTACTCTGCTGCACATGTAAGTGCAAGAGATCCTGAAGCACTCAGTCATCATGGGAAAGTACCAATGTGTTTCTTCGTTGGTTGATGGAAGAAACATCTTACAAAAACTCTCCAGATTATTGACTTTTTAAAGTTTTTCTAGGAAACGTTTTAGATGAATGCTTATTAGCCTTTGTCAGTATGTACTTTTGCTAAGTGTCTCTGTGGCGCAATCAGTTAGTGTATATGGCTATTAACCAAAAGGTTGGTGGTTCAATCCCACCCAGGGACGTAATTGACCTTGTTATCAGATTTTGGTGATCTTTAAGTAGACAAGTCAAAATTTCAAACCCCCTCTTATGGTGTAGGGTACCTGGCCTTCTCTGATGTAATCAGAGTTAGATTTGATTCAGTGATTTTATAAAAACAGCTAGGAAGCACAATTTAGCAGTGGGTTGCAGAGAAAAAGAAATATGCTGGCAAAAAAATCCAATTGAGTGATTAAACAGCTCTTCATTTTCTGGCTTTATTTTTATGCTAACAAATTTGTTCTTTGAAAAGTGTCCATAAAGCCAAGTCTCTGATTAACACCTTTGTAGGGATGGTTTTTCACCTATTACTAAATTAAATTTGCTTCATTGGAAAGGCAGCAAGATGCATCCTCATTTCAATGTCTACTGAAATAATACGGGTTGACACAAGGAAACATTAACGCCACTGCATCCTTGCTGCTTTCTCATGTGGAAGTCTGTTTAATGTGAAAACAAGGTGATATCTAATTAGCACACAGGTAAGGAATTAAGAAAATCTTTATTTAAGGGTGAAGATGTTTCTCACAAAATCGTTGCCCCAATGCATCATTGAAAGTCAAGCTGGAAAGATGATTTTAATATATCACTTGTACATTTTGTATTGCTCTTCTGGTGACAATGTAG
This sequence comes from Pseudophryne corroboree, assembly GCF_028390025.1. Taxonomy (NCBI): domain Eukaryota; kingdom Metazoa; phylum Chordata; class Amphibia; order Anura; family Myobatrachidae; genus Pseudophryne; species Pseudophryne corroboree. The sequence continues at coordinate 143,202,963 of NC_086446.1, forward strand.
TTTGTTTTTGTCAATTACCCTTTTAATAATAGGGTAAAGAAAATTAAGTGGATTTTTGAAAGAAAACTATACTGTCAATATACTATTAAAACAAATTAAAATGGTAAAAGTTATTGTACTTTAAGTAAAAATAAAAGAGCAAAAATATCAATCCCAGTTTTGATTACTTAAATTAACAAAAAAAAAATGCATATAGCAAAGGATAGTTTCAATCTGCCTACCTCTGGGTTATGGGCTCAGCATGCTTCCATTGCAGTACTCTGCTGCACATGTAAGTGCAAGAGATCCTGAAGCACTCAGTCATCATGGGAAAGTACCAATGTGTTTCTTCGTTGGTTGATGGAAGAAACATCTTACAACAACTGTCCAGATTATTGACTTTTTAAAGTTTTTCTAGGAAACGTTCTAGATGTATGCCTTTGTCAGTAGGTACTTTTTGCAAAGTGTCTCTGTGGCGCAATCGGTTAGTGTGTCCAGCTACTAACCAAAAGGTTGGTGGTTCAATCCCACCCAGGGACGTAATTGACCTTGTTATCAGATTTTGGTGATCTTTAAGTAGACAAGTCAAAATTTCAAACCCCTTGTTATGGTGTAGGGTACCTGGCCTTCTCTGATGTAATCAGAGTTAGATTTGATTCATTGATTTTATAAAAACAGCTAGGAAGCACAATTTAGCAGTGGGTTGCAGAGAAAAATAAATATGCTGGCAAAAAAAATCCAATTGAGTGATTAAACAGCTCTTTATTTTCTGGCTTTATTTTTATGCTAACAAATTTGTTCTCTGAAAAGTGTCCACAAAGCCAAGTCTCTGATTAACACCTTTGTAGGGATGGTTTTTCACCTATTACTAAATTAAACTTGCTTCATTGGAAAGGCAGCAAGATGCATCCTCATTTCAATGTCTACTGAAATAACACAGGTTGACACCAGGAAACATTAACGCCACTGCATCCTTGCTGCTTTCTCATGTGGAAGTCTGTTTAATGTGAAAACAAGGTGATATCTAATTAGCACACAGGTAAGGAATTAAGAAAATCTTTATTTAAGGGTGAAGATGTTTCTCACAAAATCGTTGCCCCAATGCATCATTGAAATTCAAGCTGGAAAGATGATTTTAATATATCACTTGTACATTTTGTATTGCTCTTCTGGTGACAATGTAGTTTGTTTTTGTCAATTACCCTTTTAATAATAGGGTAAAGAAAATTAAGTGGATTTTTTAAAGAAAACTATACTGTCAATATACTATTAAAACAAATTAAAATGGTAAAAGTTATTGTACTTTAAGTAAAAATAAAAGAGCAAAAATATCAATCCCAGTTTTGATTACTTAAATTAACAAAAAAAAATGCATATAGCAAAGGATAGTTTCAATCTGCCTACCTCTGGGTTATGCTTCCATTGCAGTACTCTGCTGCACATGTAAGTGCAAGAGATCCTGAAGCACTCACTCATCATGGGAAAGTACCAATGTGTTTCTTCGTTGGTTGATGGAAGAAACATCTTACAAAAACTCTCCAGATTATTGACTTTTTAAAGTTTTTCTAGGAAACGTTCTAGATGTATGCTTATTAGCCTTTGTCAGTATGCATTTTTACAAAGTGTCTCTGTGGCGCAATTGGTTAGTGTGTCTGGCTACTAACCAAAAGGTTGGTGGTTCAATCCCACCCAGGGACGTAATTGACCTTGTTATCAGATTTTGGTGATCTTTAAGTAGACAAGTCAAAATTTCAAACCCCCTGTTATGGTGTAGGGTACCTGGCCTTCTCTGATGTAATCAGAGTTAGATTTGATTCAGTGATTTTATAAAAACAGATAGGAAGCACAATTTAGCAGTGGGTTGCAGAGAAAAAGAAATATGCTGGCAAAAAAAATCCAATTGAGTGATTAAACAGCTCTTCATTTTCTGGCTTTATTTTTATGCTAACAAATTTGTTCTCTGAAAAGTGTCCACAAAGCCAAGTCTCTGATTAACACCTTTGTAGGGATGGTTTTTCACCTATTACTAAATTAAACTTGCTTCATTGGAAAGGCAGCAAGATGCATCCTCATTTCAATTTCTACTGAAATAATACAGATTAACACCAGGAAACATTAACGCCACTGCATCCTTGCTGCTTTCTCATGTGGAAGTCTGTTTAATGTGAAAACAAGGTGATATCTAATTAGCACACAGGTAAGGAATTAAGAAAATCTTTATTTAAGGGTGAAGATGTTTCTCACAAAATCGTTGCCCCAATGCATCATTGAGATTCAATCTGGAAAGATGATTTTAATATATCACTTGTACATTTTGTATTGCTCTTCTGGTGACAATGTAGTTTGTTTTTGTCAATTACCCTTTTAATAATAGGGTAAAGAAAATTAAGTGGATTTTTTTAAAGAAAACTATACTGTCAATATACTATTCAAACAAATTAAAATGGTAAAAGTTATTGTACTTCAAGTAAAAATAAAAGAGCAAAAATATCAATCCCAGTTTTGATTACTTAAATTAACAAAAAAAATGCATATAGCAAAGGATAGTTTCAATCTGCCTACCTCTGGGTTATGGGCCCAGCATGCTTCCATTGCAGTACTCTGCTGCACATGTAAGTGCAAGAGATCCTGAAGCACTCACTCATCATGGGAAAGTACCAATGTGTTTCTTCGTTGGTTGATGGAAGAAACATTTTACAAAAACTCTCCAGATTATTGACTTTTTAAAGTTTTTCTAGGAAACGTTCTAGATGTATGCTTATTAGCCTTTGTCAGTATGGACTTTTTGCGAAGTGTCTCTGTGGCGCAATTGGTTAGTGTGTCCGGCTACTAACCAAAAGGTTGGTGGTTCAATCCCAACCAGGGACGTAATTGACCTTATCAGATTTTGGTGATCTTTAAGTAGACAAGTCAAAATTTCAAACCCTCTGTTATGATGTAGGGTACCTGGCCTTCTCTGATGTAATCAGAGTTAGAATTGATTCAGTGATTTTATAAAAACAGCTAGGAAGCACAATTTAGCAGTGGGTTGCAGAGAAAAAGAAATATGCTGGCAAAAAAAATCCAATTGAGTGATTAAACAGCTCTTCATTTTCTGGCTTTATTTTTATGCTAACAAATTTGTTCTCTGAAAAGTGTCCACAAAGCCAAGTCTCTGATTAACACCTTTGTAGGGATGGTTTTTCACCTATTACTAAATTAAACTTGCTTCATTGGAAAGGCAGCAAGATGCATCCTCATTTCAATGTCTACTGAAATAATACAGGTTGACACCAGGAAACATTAACGCCACTGCATCCTTGCTGCTTTCTCATGTAGAAGTCTGTTTAATGTGAAAACAAGGTGATATCTAATTAGCACACAGGTAAGGAATTAAGAAAATCTTTATTTAAGGGTGAAGATGTTTCTCACAAAATCGTTGCCCCAATGCATCATTGAAATTCAAGCTGGAAATATGATTTTAATATATCACTTGTACATTTTGTATTGCTCTTCTGGTGACAATGTAGTTTGTTTTTGTCAATTACCCTTTTAATAATAGGGTAAAGAAAATTAAGTGGATTTTTTAAAGAAAACTATACTGTCAATATACTATTAAAACAAATTAAAATGGTAAAAGTTATTGTACTTTAAGTAATAATAAAAGAGCAAAAATATCAATCCCAGTTTTGATTACTTAAATTAACAAAAAAAAAATGCATATAGCAAAGGATAGTTTCAATCTGCCTACCTCTGGGTTATGGGCCCAGCATGCTTCCATTGCAGTACTCTGCTGCACATGTAAGTGCAAGAGATCCTGAAGCACTCACTCATCATGGGAAAGTACCAATGTGTTTCTTCATTGGTTGATGGAAGAAACATCTTACAAAAACTCTCCAGATTATTGACTTTTTAAAGTTTTTCTAGGAAACGTTCTAGATGTATGCTTATTAGACTTTGTCAGTATGTACTTTTTGCAAAGTGTCTCTGTGGCGCAATCGGTTAGTGTGTCCGGCTACTAACCAAAAGGTTGGTGGTTCAATCCCAACCAGGGACGTAATTGACCTTGTTATCAGATTTTGGTGATCTTTAAGTAGACAAGTCAAAATTTCAAACCCCCTGTTATGGTGTAGGGTACCTGGCCTTCTCTGATGTAATCAGAGTAAGATTTGATTCAGTGATTTTATAAAAACAGCTAGGAAGCACAATTTAGCAGTGGGTTGCAGAGAAAAAGAAATATGCTGCCAAAAAAAATCCAATTGAGTGATTAAACAGCTCTTCATTTTCTGTCTTTATTTTTATGCTAACAAATTTGTTCTTTGAAAAGTGTCCACAAAGCCAAGTCTCTGATTAACACCTTTGTAGGGATGGTTTTTCACCTATTACTAAATTAAACTTGCTTCATTGGAAAGGCAGCAAGATGCATCCTCATTTCAATGTCTACTGAAATAATACAGGTTGACACCAGGAAACATTAACGCCACTGTATCCTTGCTGCTTTCTCATGTGGAAGTCTGTTTAATGTGAAAACAAGGTGATATCTAATTAGCACACAGGTAAGGAATTAAGAAAATCTTTATTTAAGGGTGAAGATGTTTCTCACAAAATCGTTGCCCCAATGCATCATTGAAATTCAAGCTGGAAAGATGATTTTAATATATCACTTGTACATTTTGTATTGCTCTTCTGGTGACAATGTAGTTTGTTTTTGTCAATTACCATTTTAATAATAGGGTAAAGAAAATTAAGTGGATTTTTGAAAGAAAACAATACTGTCAATATACTATTAAAACAAATTAAAATGGTAAAAGTTATTGTACTTTAAGTAAAAATAAAAGAGCCGGAATATCAATCCCAGTTTTGGATTACTTTAATTAACAAAAAAAAAATGCATATAGCAAAGGATAGTTTCAATCTGCCTACCGCTGGGTTATGGGCCCAGCATGCTTCCATTGCTGTACTCTGCTGCACATGTAAGTGCAAGAGATCCTGAAGCACTCACTCATCATGGGAAAGTACCAATGTGTTTCTTCGTTGGTTGATGGAAGAAACATCTTACAAAAACTCTCCAGATTATTGACTTTTTAAAGTTTTTCTAGGAAACGTTTTAGATGAATGCTTATTAGCCTTTGTCAGTATGGACTTTTGCAAAGTGTCTCTGTGGCGCAATCAGTTAGTGTGCACGGCTATTAACCAAAAGGTTGGTGGTTCAATCCCAACCAGGGACGTAATTGACCTTGTTATCAGATATTGGTGATCTTTAAGTAGACAAGTCAAAATTTCAAACCCCCTCTTATGGTGTAGGGTACCTGGCCTTCTCTGATGTAATCAGATTTGATTCAGTGATTTTATAAAAACAGCTAGGAAGCACAATTTAGCAGTGGGTTGAAGAGAAAAAGAAATATGCTGGCAAAAAAATCCAATTGAGTGATTAAACAGCTCTTCATTTTCTGGCTTTATTTTTATGCTAACAAATTTGTTCTTTGAAAAGTGTCCACAAAGCCAAGTCTCTGATTAACACCTTTGTAGGGATGGTTTTTCACCTATTACTAAATTAAATTTGCTTCATTGGAAAGGCAGCAAGATGCATCCTCATTTCAATGTCTACTGAAATAATACAGGTTGACACCAGGAAACATTAACGCCACTGCATCCTTGCTGCTTTCTCATGTAGAAGTCTGTTTAATGTGAAAACAAGGTGATATCTAATTAGCACACAGGTAAGGAATTAAGAAAATCTTTATTTAAGGGTGAAGATGTTTCTCACAAAATCGTTGCCCCAATGCATCATTGAAATTCAAGCTGGAAAGATGATTTTAATATATCACTTGTACATTTTGTATTGCTCTTCTGGTGACAATGTAGTTTGTTTTTGTCAATTACCCTTTTAATAATAGGGTAAAGAAAATTAAGTGGATTTTTTAAAGAAAACTATACTGTCAATATACTATTAAAACAAATTAAAATGGTAAAAGTTATTGTACTTTAAGTAAAAATAAAAGAGCCAAAATATCAATCCCAGTTTTGATTACTTAAATTAACAAAAAAAAATGCATATAGCAAAGGATAGTTTCAATCTGCCTACCTCTGGGTTATGGGCCCAGCATGCTTCCATTGCAGTACTCTGCTGCACATGTAAGTGCAAGAGATCCTGAAGCACTCAGTCATCATGGGAAAGTACCAATGTGTTTCTTCGTTGGTTGATGGAAGAAAAATCTTACAAAAACTCTCCAGATTATTGACTTTTTAAAGTTTTTCTAGGAAACGTTTTAGATGAATGCTTATTAGCCTTTGTCAGTATGTACTTTTGCTAAGTGTCTCTGTGGCGCAATCAGTTAGTGTATATGGCTATTAACCAAAAGGTTGGTGGTTCAATCCCACCCAGGGACGTAATTGACCTTGTTATCAGATTTTGGTGATCTTTAAGTAGACAAGTCAAAATTTCAAACCCCCTCTTATGGTGTAGGGTACCTGGCCTTCTCTGATGTAATCAGAGTTAGATTTGATTCAGTGATTTTATAAAAACAGCTAGGAAGCACAATTTAGCAGTGGGTTGCAGAGAAAAAGAAATATGCTGGCAAAAAAATCCAATTGAGTGATTAAACAGCTCTTCATTTTCTGGCTTTATTTTTATGCTAACAAATTTGTTCTTTGAAAAGTGTCCACAAAGCCAAGTCTCTGATTAACACCTTTGTAGGGATGGTTTTTCACCTATTACTAAATTAAATTTGCTTCATTGGAAAGGCAGCAAGATGCATCCTCATTTCAATGTCTACTGAAATAATACGGGTTGACACCAGGAAACATTAACGCCACTGCATCCTTGCTGCTTTCTCATGTAGAAGTCTGTTTAATGTGAAAACAAGGTGATATCTAATTAGCACACAGGTAAGGAATTAAGAAAATCTTTATTTAAGGGTGAAGATGTTTCTCACAAAATCGTTGCCCCAATGCATCATTGAAATTCAAGCTGGAAAGATGATTTTAATATATCACTTGTACATTTTGTATTGCTCTTCTGGTGACAATGTAGTTTGTTTTTGTCAATTACCCTTTTAGTAATAGGGTAAAGAAAATTAAGTGGATTTTTTAAAGAAAACTATACTGTCAATATACTATTAAAACAAATTAAAATGGTAAAAGTTATTGTACTTTAAGTAAAAATAAAAGAGCAAAAATATCAATCCCAGTTTTGATTACTTAAATTAACAAAAAAAAATGCATATAGCAAAGGATAGTTTCAATCTGCCTACCTCTGGGTTATGGGCCCAGCATGCTTCCATTGCAGTACTCTGCTGCACATGTAAGTGCAAGAGATCCTGAAGCACTCAGTCATCATGGGAAAGTACCAATGTGTTTCTTCGTTGGTTGATGGAAGAAAAATCTTACAAAAACTCTCCAGATTATTGACTTTTTAAAGTTTTTCTAGGAAACGTTTTAGATGAATGCTTATTAGCCTTTGTCAGTATGTACTTTTGCTAAGTGTCTCTGTGGCGCAATCAGTTAGTGTATATGGCTATTAACCAAAAGGTTGGTGGTTCAATCCCACCCAGGGACGTAATTGACCTTGTTATCAGATTTTGGTGATCTTTAAGTAGACAAGTCAAAATTTCAAACCCCCTCTTATGGTGTAGGGTACCTGGCCTTCTCTGATGTAATCAGAGTTAGATTTGATTCAGTGATTTTATAAAAACAGCTAGGAAGCACAATTTAGCAGTGGGTTGCAGAGAAAAAGAAATATGCTGGCAAAAAAATCCAATTGAGTGATTAAACAGCTCTTCATTTTCTGGCTTTATTTTTATGCTAACAAATTTGTTCTCTGAAAAGTGTCCACAAAGCCAAGTCTCTGATTAACACCTTTGTAAGGATGGTTTTTCACCTATTACTAAATTAAACTTGCTTCATTGGAAAGGCAGCAAGATGCATCCTCATTTCAATGTCTACTGAAATAATACAGGTTGACACCAGGAAACATTAACGCCACTGCATCCTTGCTGCTTTCTCATGTGGAAGTCTGTTTAATGTGAAAACAAGGTGATATCTAATTAGCACACAGGTAAGGAATTAAGAAAATCTTTATTTAAGGGTGAAAATGTTTCTCACAAAATCGTTGCCCCAATGCATCATTGAAATTCAAGCTGGAAAGATGATTTTAATATATCACTTGTACATTTTGTATTGCTCTTCTGGTGACAATGTAGTTTGTTTTTGTCAATTACCATTTTAATAATAGGGTAAAGAAAATTAAGTGGATTTTTAAAAGAAAACAATACTTTCAATATACTATTAAAACAAATTAAAATGGTAAAAGTTATTGTACTTTAATGAAAAATAAAAGAGCAAAAATATCAATCCCAGTTTTGGATTACTTTAATTAACAAAAAAAATGCATATAGCAGAGGATAGTTTTAATCTGCCTACCTCTGGGTTATGGGCCCAGCATGCTTCCATTGCAGTACTCTGCTGCACATGTAAGTGCAAGAGATCCTGAAGCACTCAGTCATCATGGGAAAGTACCAATGTGTTTCTTCGTTGGTTGATGGAAGAAACATCTTACAAAAACTCTCCAGATTATTGACTTTTTAAAGTTTTTCTAGGAAACGTTTTAGATGAATGCTTATTAGCCTTTGTCAGTATGGACTTTTGCTAAGTGTCTCTGTGGCGCAATCAGTTAGTGTATATGGCTATTAACCAAAAGGTTGGTGGTTCAATCCCACCCAGGGACGTAATTGACCTTGTTATCAGATTTTGGTGATCTTTAAGTAGACAAGTCAAAATTTCAAACCCCCTCTTATGGTGTAGGGTACCTGGCCTTCTCTGATGTAATCAGAGTTAGATTTGATTCAGTGATTTTATAAAAACAGCTAGGAAGCACAATTTAGCAGTGGGTTGCAGAAAAAAAGAAATATGCTGGCAAAAAAATCCAATTGAGTGATTAAACAGCTCTTCATTTTCTGGCTTTATTTTTATGCTAACAAATTTGTTCTCTGAAAAGTGTCCACAAAGCCAAGTCTCTGATTAACACCTTTGTAAGGATGGTTTTTCACCTATTACTAAATTAAACTTGCTTCATTGGAAAGGCAGCAAGATGCATCCTCATTTCAATGTCTACTGAAATAATACAGGTTGACACCAGGAAACATTAACGCCACTGCATCCTTGCTGCTTTCTCATGTGGAAGTCTGTTTAATGTGAAAACAAGGTGATATCTAATTAGCACACAGGTAAGGAATTAAGAAAATCTTTATTTAAGGGTGAAAATGTTTCTCACAAAATCGTTGCCCCAATGCATCATTGAAAGTCAAGCTGGAAAGATGATTTTAATATATCACTTGTACATTTTGTATTGCTCTTCTGGTGACAATGTAGTTTGTTTTTGTCAATTACCCTTTTAATAATAGGGTAAAGAAAATTAAGTGGATTTTTGAAAGAAAACTATACTGTCAATATACTATTAAAACAAATTAAAATGGTAAAAGTTATTGTACTTTAAGTAAAAATAAAAGAGCAAAAATATCAATCCCAGTTTTGATTACTTAAATTAACAAAAAAAAATGCATATAGCAAAGGATAGTTTCAATCTGCCTACCTCTGGGTTATGGGCTCAGCATGCTTCCATTGCAGTACTCTGCTGCACATGTAAGTGCAAGAGATCCTGAAGCACTCAGTCATCATGGGAAAGTACCAATGTGTTTCTTCGTTGGTTGATGGAAGAAACATCTTACAACAACTGTCCAGATTATTGACTTTTTAAAGTTTTTCTAGGAAACGTTCTAGATGTATGCCTTTGTCAGTAGGTACTTTTTGCAAAGTGTCTCTGTGGCGCAATCGGTTAGTGTGTCCAGCTACTAACCAAAAGGTTGGTGGTTCAATCCCACCCAGGGACGTAATTGACCTTGTTATCAGATTTTGGTGATCTTTAAGTAGACAAGTCAAAATTTCAAACCCCTTGTTATGGTGTAGGGTACCTGGCCTTCTCTGATGTAATCAGAGTTAGATTTGATTCATTGATTTTATAAAAACAGCTAGGAAGCACAATTTAGCAGTGGGTTGCAGAGAAAAATAAATATGCTGGCAAAAAAAATCCAATTGAGTGATTAAACAGCTCTTTATTTTCTGGCTTTATTTTTATGCTAACAAATTTGTTCTCTGAAAAGTGTCCACAAAGCCAAGTCTCTGATTAACACCTTTGTAGGGATGGTTTTTCACCTATTACTAAATTAAACTTGCTTCATTGGAAAGGCAGCAAGATGCATCCTCATTTCAATGTCTACTGAAATAACACAGGTTGACACCAGGAAACATTAACGCCACTGCATCCTTGCTGCTTTCTCATGTGGAAGTCTGTTTAATGTGAAAACAAGGTGATATCTAATTAGCACACAGGTAAGGAATTAAGAAAATCTTTATTTAAGGGTGAAGATGTTTCTCACAAAATCGTTGCCCCAATGCATCATTGAAATTCAAGCTGGAAAGATGATTTTAATATATCACTTGTACATTTTGTATTGCTCTTCTGGTGACAATGTAGTTTGTTTTTGTCAATTACCCTTTTAATAATAGGGTAAAGAAAATTAAGTGGATTTTTTAAAGAAAACTATACTGTCAATATACTATTAAAACAAATTAAAATGGCAAAAGTTATTGTACTTTAAGTAAAAATAAAAGAGCAAAAATATCAATCCCAGTTTTGATTACTTAAATTAACAAAAAAAAATGCATATAGCAAAGGATAGTTTCAATCTGCCTACCTCTGGGTTATGCTTCCATTGCAGTACTCTGCTGCACATGTAAGTGCAAGAGATCCTGAAGCACTCACTCATCATGGGAAAGTACCAATGTGTTTCTTCGTTGGTTGATGGAAGAAACATCTTACAAAAACTCTCCAGATTATTGACTTTTTAAAGTTTTTCTAGGAAACGTTCTAGATGTATGCTTATTAGCCTTTGTCAGTATGCATTTTTACAAAGTGTCTCTGTGGCGCAATTGGTTAGTGTGTCTGGCTACTAACCAAAAGGTTGGTGGTTCAATCCCACCCAGGGACGTAATTGACCTTGTTATCAGATTTTGGTGATCTTTAAGTAGACAAGTCAAAATTTCAAACCCCCTGTTATGGTGTAGGGTACCTGGCCTTCTCTGATGTAATCAGAGTTAGATTTGATTCAGTGATTTTATAAAAACAGATAGGAAGCACAATTTAGCAGTGGGTTGCAGAGAAAAAGAAATATGCTGGCAAAAAAAATCCAATTGAGTGATTAAACAGCTCTTCATTTTCTGGCTTTATTTTTATGCTAACAAATTTGTTCTCTGAAAAGTGTCCACAAAGCCAAGTCTCTGATTAACACCTTTGTAGGGATGGTTTTTCACCTATTACTAAATTAAACTTGCTTCATTGGAAAGGCAGCAAGATGCATCCTCATTTCAATTTCTACTGAAATAATACAGATTAACACCAGGAAACATTAACGCCACTGCATCCTTGCTGCTTTCTCATGTGGAAGTCTGTTTAATGTGAAAACAAGGTGATATCTAATTAGCACACAGGTAAGGAATTAAGAAAATCTTTATTTAAGGGTGAAGATGTTTCTCACAAAATCGTTGCCCCAATGCATCATTGAGATTCAAGCTGGAAAGATGATTTTAATATATCACTTGTACATTTTGTATTGCTCTTCTGGTGACAATGTAGTTTGTTTTTGTCAATTACCCTTTTAATAATAGGGTAAAGAAAATTAAGTGGATTTTTTTAAAGAAAACTATACTGTCAATATACTATTCAAACAAATTAAAATGGTAAAAGTTATTGTACTTCAAGTAAAAATAAAAGAGCAAAAATATCAATCCCAGTTTTGATTACTTAAATTAACAAAAAAAAATGCATATAGCAAAGGATAGTTTCAATCTGCCTACCTCTGGGTTATGGGCCCAGCATGCTTCCATTGCAGTACTCTGCTGCACATGTAAGTGCAAGAGATCCTGAAGCACTCACTCATCATGGGAAAGTACCAATGTGTTTCTTCGTTGGTTGATGGAAGAAACATTTTACAAAAACTCTCCAGATTATTGACTTTTTAAAGTTTTTCTAGGAAACGTTCTAGATGTATGCTTATTAGCCTTTGTCAGTATGTACTTTTTGCGAAGTGTCTCTGTGGCGCAATCGGTTAGTGTGTCCGGCTACTAACCAAAAGGTTGGTGGTTCAATCCCAACCAGGGACGTAATTGACCTTATCAGATTTTGGTGATCTTTAAGTAGACAAGTCAAAATTTCAAACCCCCTGTTATGATGTAGGGTACCTGGCCTTCTCTGATGTAATCAGAGTTAGAATTGATTCAGTGATTTTATAAAAACAGCTAGGAAGCACAATTTAGCAGTGGGTTGCAGAGAAAAAGAAATATGCTGGCAAAAAAAATCCAATTGAGTGATTAAACAGCTCTTCATTTTCTGGCTTTATTTTTATGCTAACAAATTTGTTCTCTGAAAAGTGTCCACAAAGCCAAGTCTCTGATTAACACCTTTGTAGGGATGGTTTTTCACCTATTACTAAATTAAACTTGCTTCATTGGAAAGGCAGCAAGATGCATCCTCATTTCAATGTCTACTGAAATAATACAGGTTGACACCAGGAAACATTAACGCCACTGCATCCTTGCTGCTTTCTCATGTAGAAGTCTGTTTAATGTGAAAACAAGGTGATATCTAATTAGCACACAGGTAAGGAATTAAGAAAATCTTTATTTAAGGGTGAAGATGTTTCTCACAAAATCGTTGCCCCAATGCATCATTGAAATTCAAGCTGGAAATATGATTTTAATATATCACTTGTACATTTTGTATTGCTCTTCTGGTGACAATGTAGTTTGTTTTTGTCAATTACCCTTTTAATAATAGGGTAAAGAAAATTAAGTGGATTTTTTAAAGAAAACTATACTGTCAATATACTATTAAAACAAATTAAAATGGTAAAAGTTATTGTACTTTAAGTAATAATAAAAGAGCAAAAATATCAATCCCAGTTTTGATTACTTAAATTAACAAAAAAAAATGCATATAGCAAAGGATAGTTTCAATCTGCCTACCTCTGGGTTATGGGCCCAGCATGCTTCCATTGCAGTACTCTGCTGCACATGTAAGTGCAAGAGATCCTGAAGCACTCACTCATCATGGGAAAGTACCAATGTGTTTCTTCATTGGTTGATGGAAGAAACATCTTACAAAAACTCTCCAGATTATTGACTTTTTAAAGTTTTTCTAGGAAACGTTCTAGATGTATGCTTATTAGACTTTGTCAGTATGTACTTTTTGCAAAGTGTCTCTGTGGCGCAATCGGTTAGTGTGTCCGGCTACTAACCAAAAGGTTGGTGGTTCAATCCCAACCAGGGACGTAATTGACCTTGTTATCAGATTTTGGTGATCTTTAAGTAGACAAGTCAAAATTTCAAACCCCCTGTTATGGTGTAGGGTACCTGGCCTTCTCTGATGTAATCAGAGTAAGATTTGATTCAGTGATTTTATAAAAACAGCTAGGAAGCACAATTTAGCAGTGGGTTGCAGAGAAAAAGAAATATGCTGCCGAGAAAAAGAAATATGCTGCCAAAAAAAATCCAATTGAGTGATTAAACAGCTCTTCATTTTCTGTCTTTATTTTTATGCTAACAAATTTGTTCTTTGAAAAGTGTCCACAAAGCCAAGTCTCTGATTAACACCTTTGTAGGGATGGTTTTTCACCTATTACTAAATTAAACTTGCTTCATTGGAAAGGCAGCAAGATGCATCCTCATTTCAATGTCTACTGAAATAATACAGGTTGACACCAGGAAACATTAACGCCACTGTATCCTTGCTGCTTTCTCATGTGGAAGTCTGTTTAATGTGAAAACAAGGTGATATCTAATTAGCACACAGGTAAGGAATTAAGAAAATCTTTATTTAAGGGTGAAGATGTTTCTCACAAAATCGTTGCCCCAATGCATCATTGAAATTCAAGCTGGAAAGATGATTTTAATATATCACTTGTACATTTTGTATTGCTCTTCTGGTGACAATGTAGTTTGTTTTTGTCAATTACCATTTTAATAATAGGGTAAAGAAAATTAAGTGGATTTTTGAAAGAAAACAATACTGTCAATATACTATTAAAACAAATTAAAATGGTAAAAGTTATTGTACTTTAAGTAAAAATAAAAGAGCCGGAATATCAATCCCAGTTTTGGATTACTTTAATTAACAAAAAAAAAATGCATATAGCAAAGGATAGTTTCAATCTGCCTACCGCTGGGTTATGGGCCCAGCATGCTTCCATTGCTGTACTCTGCTGCACATGTAAGTGCAAGAGATCCTGAAGCACTCACTCATCATGGGAAAGTACCAATGTGTTTCTTCGTTGGTTGATGGAAGAAACATCTTACAAAAACTCTCCAGATTATTGACTTTTTAAAGTTTTTCTAGGAAACGTTTTAGATGAATGCTTATTAGCCTTTGTCAGTATGGACTTTTGCAAAGTGTCTCTGTGGCGCAATCAGTTAGTGTGCACGGCTATTAACCAAAAGGTTGGTGGTTCAATCCCAACCAGGGACGTAATTGACCTTGTTATCAGATATTGGTGATCTTTAAGTAGACAAGTCAAAATTTCAAACCCCCTGTTATGGTGTAGGGTACCTGGCCTTCTCTGATGTAATCAGAGTTAGATTTGATTCATTGATTTTATAAAAACAGCTAGGAAGCACAATTTAGCAGTGGGTTGCAGAGAAAAATAAATATGCTGGCAAAAAAAATCCAATTGAGTGATTAAACAGCTCTTTATTTTCTGGCTTTATTTTTATGCTAACAAATTTGTTCTCTGAAAAGTGTCCACAAAGCCAAGTCTCTGATTAACACCTTTGTAGGGATGGTTTTTCACCTATTACTAAATTAAACTTGCTTCATTGGAAAGGCAGCAAGATGCATCCTCATTTCAATGTCTACTGAAATAACACAGGTTGACACCAGGAAACATTAACGCCACTGCATCCTTGCTGCTTTCTCATGTGGAAGTCTGTTTAATGTGAAAACAAGGTGATATCTAATTAGCACACAGGTAAGGAATTAAGAAAATCTTTATTTAAGGGTGAAGATGTTTCTCACAAAATCGTTGCCCCAATGCATCATTGAAATTCAAGCTGGAAAGATGATTTTAATATATCACTTGTACATTTTGTATTGCTCTTCTGGTGACAATGTAGTTTGTTTTTGTCAATTACCCTTTTAATAATAGGGTAAAGAAAATTAAGTGGATTTTTTTAAAGAAAACTATACTGTCAATATACTATTCAAACAAATTAAAATGGTAAAAGTTATTGTACTTCAAGTAAAAATAAAAGAGCAAAAATATCAATCCCAGTTTTGATTACTTAAATTAACAAAAAAAATGCATATAGCAAAGGATAGTTTCAATCTGCCTACCTCTGGGTTATGGGCCCAGCATGCTTCCATTGCAGTACTCTGCTGCACATGTAAGTGCAAGAGATCCTGAAGCACTCACTCATCATGGGAAAGTACCAATGTGTTTCTTCGTTGGTTGATGGAAGAAACATTTTACAAAAACTCTCCAGATTATTGACTTTTTAAAGTTTTTCTAGGAAACGTTCTAGATGTATGCTTATTAGCCTTTGTCAGTATGTACTTTTTGCGAAGTGTCTCTGTGGCGCAATCGGTTAGTGTGTCCGGCTACTAACTAAAAGGTTGGTGGTTCAATCCCAACCAGGGACGTAATTGACCTTATCAGATTTTGGTGATCTTTAAGTAGACAAGTCAAAATTTCAAACCCCCTGTTATGATGTAGGGTACCTGGCCTTCTCTGATGTAATCAGAGTTAGAATTGATTCAGTGATTTTATAAAAACAGCTAGGAAGCACAATTTAGCAGTGGGTTGCAGAGAAAAAGAAATATGCTGGCAAAAAAAATCCAATTGAGTGATTAAACAGCTCTTCATTTTCTGGCTTTATTTTTATGCTAACAAATTTGTTCTCTGAAAAGTGTCCACAAAGCCAAGTCTCTGATTAACACCTTTGTAGGGATGGTTTTTCACCTATTACTAAATTAAACTTGCTTCATTGGAAAGGCAGCAAGATGCATCCTCATTTCAATGTCTACTGAAATAATACAGGTTGACACCAGGAAACATTAACGCCACTGCATCCTTGCTGCTTTCTCATGTAGAAGTCTGTTTAATGTGAAAACAAGGTGATATCTAATTAGCACACAGGTAAGGAATTAAGAAAATCTTTATTTAAGGGTGAAGATGTTTCTCACAAAATCGTTGCCCCAATGCATCATTGAGATTCAAGCTGGAAAGATGATTTTAATATATCACTTGTACATTTTGTATTGCTCTTCTGGTGACAATGTAGTTTGTTTTTGTCAATTACCCTTTTAATAATAGGGTAAAGAAAATTAAGTGGATTTTTTTAAAGAAAACTATACTGTCAATATACTATTCAAACAAATTAAAATGGTAAAAGTTATTGTACTTCAAGTAAAAATAAAAGAGCAAAAATATCAATCCCAGTTTTGATTACTTAAATTAACAAAAAAAATGCATATAGCAAAGGATAGTTTCAATCTGCCTACCTCTGGGTTATGGGCCCAGCATGCTTCCATTGCAGTACTCTGCTGCACATGTAAGTGCAAGAGATCCTGAAGCACTCACTCATCATGGGAAAGTACCAATGTGTTTCTTCGTTGGTTGATGGAAGAAACATTTTACAAAAACTCTCCAGATTATTGACTTTTTAAAGTTTTTCTAGGAAACGTTCTAGATGTATGCTTATTAGCCTTTGTCAGTATGTACTTTTTGCGAAGTGTCTCTGTGGCGCAATCGGTTAGTGTGTCCGGCTACTAACCAAAAGGTTGGTGGTTCAATCCCAACCAGGGACGTAATTGACCTTATCAGATTTTGGTGATCTTTAAGTAGACAAGTCAAAATTTCAAACCCCCTGTTATGATGTAGGGTACCTGGCCTTCTCTGATGTAATCAGAGTTAGAATTGATTCAGTGATTTTATAAAAACAGCTAGGAAGCACAATTTAGCAGTGGGTTGCAGAGAAAAAGAAATATGCTGGCAAAAAAAATCCAATTGAGTGATTAAACAGCTCTTCATTTTCTGGCTTTATTTTTATGCTAACAAATTTGTTCTCTGAAAAGTGTCCACAAAGCCAAGTCTCTGATTAACACCTTTGTAGGGATGGTTTTTCACCTATTACTAAATTAAACTTGCTTCATTGGAAAGGCAGCAAGATGCATCCTCATTTCAATGTCTACTGAAATAATACAGGTTGACACCAGGAAACATTAACGCCACTGCATCCTTGCTGCTTTCTCATGTAGAAGTCTGTTTAATGTGAAAACAAGGTGATATCTAATTAGCACACAGGTAAGGAATTAAGAAAATCTTTATTTAAGGGTGAAGATGTTTCTCACAAAATCGTTGCCCCAATGCATCATTGAAATTCAAGCTGGAAATATGATTTTAATATATCACTTGTACATTTTGTATTGCTCTTCTGGTGACAATGTAGTTTGTTTTTGTCAATTACCCTTTTAATAATAGGGTAAAGAAAATTAAGTGGATTTTTTAAAGAAAACTATACTGTCAATATACTATTAAAACAAATTAAAATGGTAAAAGTTATTGTACTTTAAGTAATAATAAAAGAGCAAAAATATCAATCCCAGTTTTGATTACTTAAATTAACAAAAAAAAATGCATATAGCAAAGGATAGTTTCAATCTGCCTACCTCTGGGTTATGGGCCCAGCATGCTTCCATTGCAGTACTCTGCTGCACATGTAAGTGCAAGAGATCCTGAAGCACTCACTCATCATGGGAAAGTACCAATGTGTTTCTTCATTGGTTGATGGAAGAAACATCTTACAAAAACTCTCCAGATTATTGACTTTTTAAAGTTTTTCTAGGAAACGTTCTAGATGTATGCTTATTAGACTTTGTCAGTACGTACTTTTTGCAAAGTGTCTCTGTGGCGCAATCGGTTAGTGTGTCCGGCTACTAACCAAAAGGTTGGTGGTTCAATCCCAACCAGGGACGTAATTGACCTTGTTATCAGATTTTGGTGATCTTTAAGTAGACAAGTCAAAATTTCAAACCCCCTGTTATGGTGTAGGGTACCTGGCCTTCTCTGATGTAATCAGAGTAAGATTTGATTCAGTGATTTTATAAAAACAGCTAGGAAGCACAATTTAGCAGTGGGTTGAAGAGAAAAAGAAATATGCTGGCAAAAAAATCCAATTGAGTGATTAAACAGCTCTTCATTTTCTGGCTTTATTTTTATGCTAACAAATTTGTTCTCTGAAAAGTGTCCACAAAGCCAAGTCTCTGATTAACACCTTTGTAGGGATGGTTTTTCACCTATTACTAAATTAAACTTGCTTCATTGGAAAGGCAGCAAGATGCATCCTCATTTCAATGTCTACTGAAATAATACAGGTTGACACCAGGAAACATTAACGCCACTGCATCCTTGCTGCTTTCTCATGTAGAAGTCTGTTTAATGTGAAAACAAGGTGATATCTAATTAGCACACAGGTAAGGAATTAAGAAAATCTTTATTTAAGGGTGAAGATGTTTCTCACAAAATCGTTGCCCCAATGCATCATTGAAATTCAAGCTGGAAATATGATTTTAATATATCACTTGTACATTTTGTATTGCTCTTCTGGTGACAATGTAGTTTGTTTTTGTCAATTACCCTTTTAATAATAGGGTAAAGAAAATTAAGTGGATTTTTTAAAGAAAACTATACTGTCAATATACTATTAAAACAAATTAAAATGGTAAAAGTTATTGTACTTTAAGTAATAATAAAAGAGCAAAAATATCAATCCCAGTTTTGATTACTTAAATTAACAAAAAAAAATGCATATAGCAAAGGATAGTTTCAATCTGCCTACCTCTGGGTTATGGGCCCAGCATGCTTCCATTGCAGTACTCTGCTGCACATGTAAGTGCAAGAGATCCTGAAGCACTCACTCATCATGGGAAAGTACCAATGTGTTTCTTCATTGGTTGATGGAAGAAACATCTTACAAAAACTCTCCAGATTATTGACTTTTTAAAGTTTTTCTAGGAAACGTTCTAGATGTATGCTTATTAGACTTTGTCAGTACGTACTTTTTGCAAAGTGTCTCTGTGGCGCAATCGGTTAGTGTGTCCGGCTACTAACCAAAAGGTTGGTGGTTCAATCCCAACCAGGGACGTAATTGACCTTGTTATCAGATTTTGGTGATCTTTAAGTAGACAAGTCAAAATTTCAAACCCCCTGTTATGGTGTAGGGTACCTGGCCTTCTCTGATGTAATCAGAGTAAGATTTGATTCAGTGATTTTATAAAAACAGCTAGGAAGCACAATTTAGCAGTGGGTTGCAGAGAAAAAGAAATATGCTGCCGAGAAAAAGAAATATGCTGCCAAAAAAAATCCAATTGAGTGATTAAACAGCTCTTCATTTTCTGGCTTTATTTTTATGCTAACAAATTTGTTCTTTGAAAAGTGTCCACAAAGCCAAGTCTCTGATTAACACCTTTGTAGGGATGGTTTTTCACCTATTACTAAATTAAATTTGCTTCATTGGAAAGGCAGCAAGATGCATCCTCATTTCAATGTCTACTGAAATAATACGGGTTGACACCAGGAAACATTAACGCCACTGCATCCTTGCTGCTTTCTCATGTAGAAGTCTGTTTAATGTGAAAACAAGGTGATATCTAATTAGCACACAGGTAAGGAATTAAGAAAATCTTTATTTAAGGGTGAAGATGTTTCTCACAAAATCGTTGCCCCAATGCATCATTGAAATTCAAGCTGGAAAGATGATTTTTATATATCACTTGTACATTTTGTATTGCTCTTCTGGTGACAATGTAGTTTGTTTTTGTCAATTACCCTTTTAATAATAGGGTAAAGAAAATTAAGTGGATTTTTTAAAGAAAACTATACTGTCAATATACTATTAAAACAAATTAAAATGGTAAAAGTTATTGTACTTTAAGTAAAAATAAAAGAGCCAAAATATCAATCCCAGTTTTGATTACTTAAATTAACAAAAAAAAAAATGCATATAGCAAAGGATAGTTTCAATCTGCCTACCTCTGGGTTATGGGCTCAGCATGCTTCCATTGCAGTACTCTGCTGCACATGTAAGTGCAAGAGATCCTGAAGCACTCAGTCATCATGGGAAAGTACCAATGTGTTTCTTCGTTGGTTGATGGAAGAAACATTTTACAACAACTCTCCAGATTATTGACTTTTTAAAGTTTTTCTAGGAAACGTTCTAGATGTATGCCTTTGTCAGTAGGTACTTTTTGCAAAGTGTCTCTGTGGCGCAATCGGTTAGTGTGTCCAGCTACTAACCAAAAGGTTGGTGGTTCAATCCCACCCAGGGACGTAATTGACCTTGTTATCAGATTTTGGTGATCTTTAAGTAGACAAGTCAAAATTTCAAACCCCCTGTTATGGTGTAGGGTACCTGGCCTTCTCTGATGTAATCAGAGTTAGATTTGATTCATTGATTTTATAAAAACAGCTAGGAAGCACAATTTAGCAGTGGGTTGCAGAGAAAAATAAATATGCTGGCAAAAAAAATCCAATTGAGTGATTAAACAGCTCTTTATTTTCTGGCTTTATTTTTATGCTAACAAATTTGTTCTCTGAAAAGTGTCCACAAAGCCAAGTCTCTGATTAACACCTTTGTAGGGATGGTTTTTCACCTATTACTAAATTAAACTTGCTTCATTGGAAAGGCAGCAAGATGCATCCTCATTTCAATGTCTACTGAAATAACACAGGTTGACACCAGGAAACATTAACGCCACTGCATCCTTGCTGCTTTCTCATGTGGAAGTCTGTTTAATGTGAAAACAAGGTGATATCTAATTAGCACACAGGTAAGGAATTAAGAAAATCTTTATTTAAGGGTGAAGATGTTTCTCACAAAATCGTTGCCCCAATGCATCATTGAAATTCAAGCTGGAAAGATGATTTTAATATATCACTTGTACATTTTGTATTGCTCTTCTGGTGACAATGTAGTTTGTTTTTGTCAATTACCCTTTTAATAATAGGGTAAAGAAAATTAAGTGGATTTTTTTAAAGAAAACTATACTGTCAATATACTATTCAAACAAATTAAAATGGTAAAAGTTATTGTACTTCAAGTAAAAATAAAAGAGCAAAAATATCAATCCCAGTTTTGATTACTTAAATTAACAAAAAAAATGCATATAGCAAAGGGTAGTTTCAATCTGCCTACCTCTGGGTTATGGGCCCAGCATGCTTCCATTGCAGTACTCTGCTGCACATGTAAGTGCAAGAGATCCTGAAGCACTCACTCATCATGGGAAAGTACCAATGTGTTTCTTCGTTGGTTGATGGAAGAAACATTTTACAAAAACTCTCCAGATTATTGACTTTTTAAAGTTTTTCTAGGAAACGTTCTAGATGTATGCTTATTAGCCTTTGTCAGTATGTACTTTTTGCGAAGTGTCTCTGTGGCGCAATCGGTTAGTGTGTCCGGCTACTAACCAAAAGGTTGGTGGTTCAATCCCAACCAGGGACGTAATTGACCTTATCAGATTTTGGTGATCTTTAAGTAGACAAGTCAAAATTTCAAACCCCCTGTTATGATGTAGGGTACCTGGCCTTCTCTGATGTAATCAGAGTTAGAATTGATTCAGTGATTTTATAAAAACAGCTAGGAAGCACAATTTAGCAGTGGGTTGCAGAGAAAAAGAAATATGCTGGCAAAAAAAATCCAATTGAGTGATTAAACAGCTCTTCATTTTCTGGCTTTATTTTTATGCTAACAAATTTGTTCTCTGAAAAGTGTCCACAAAGCCAAGTCTCTGATTAACACCTTTATAGGGATGGTTTTTCACCTATTACTAAATTAAACTTGCTTCATTGGAAAGGCAGCAAGATGCATCCTCATTTCAATGTCTACTGAAATAATACAGGTTGACACCAGGAAACATTAACGCCACTGCATCCTTGCTGCTTTCTCATGTAGAAGTCTGTTTAATGTGAAAACAAGGTGATATCTAATTAGCACACAGGTAAGGAATTAAGAAAATCTTTATTTAAGGGTGAAGATGTTTCTCACAAAATCGTTGCCCCAATGCATCATTGAAATTCAAGCTGGAAATATGATTTTAATATATCACTTGTACATTTTGTATTGCTCTTCTGGTGACAATGTAGTTTGTTTTTGTCAATTACCCTTTTAATAATAGGGTAAAGAAAATTAAGTGGATTTTTTAAAGAAAACTATACTGTCAATATACTATTAAAACAAATTAAAATGGTAAAAGTTATTGTACTTTAAGTAATAATAAAAGAGCAAAAATATCAATCCCAGTTTTGATTACTTAAATTAACAAAAAAAAATGCATATAGCAAAGGATAGTTTCAATCTGCCTACCTCTGGGTTATGGGCCCAGCATGCTTCCATTGCAGTACTCTGCTGCACATGTAAGTGCAAGAGATCCTGAAGCACTCACTCATCATGGGAAAGTACCAATGTGTTTCTTCATTGGTTGATGGAAGAAACATCTTACAAAAACTCTCCAGATTATTGACTTTTTAAAGTTTTTCTAGGAAACGTTCTAGATGTATGCTTATTAGCCTTTGTCAGTATGTACTTTTTGCAAAGTGTCTCTGTGGCGCAATCGGTTAGTGTGTCCGGCTACTAACCAAAAGGTTGGTGGTTCAATCCCAACCAGGGACGTAATTGACCTTGTTATCAGATTTTGGTGATCTTTAAGTAGACAAGTCAAAATTTCAAACCCCCTGTTATGGTATAGGGTACCTGGCCTTCTCTGATGTAATCAGAGTAAGATTTGATTCAGTGATTTTATAAAAACAGCTAGGAAGCACAATTTAGCAGTGGGTTGCAGAGAAAAAGAAATATGCTGCCAAAAAAAATCCAATTGAGTGATTAAACAGCTCTTCATTTTCTGTCTTTATTTTTATGCTAACAAATTTGTTCTTTGAAAAGTGTCCACAAAGCCAAGTCTCTGATTAACACCTTTGTAGGGATGGTTTTTCACCTATTACTAAATTAAACTTGCTTCATTGGAAAGGCAGCAAGATGCATCCTCATTTCAATGTCTACTGAAATAATACAGGTTGACACCAGGAAACATTAACGCCACTGCATCCTTGCTGCTTTCTCATGTGGAAGTCTGTTTAATGTGAAAACAAGGTGATATCTAATTAGCACACAGGTAAGGAATTAAGAAAATCTTTATTTAAGGGTGAAGATGTTTCTCACAAAATCGTTGCCCCAATGCATCATTGAAATTCAAGCTGGAAAGATGATTTTAATATATCACTTGTACATTTTGTATTGCTCTTCTGGTGACAATGTAGTTTGTTTTTGTCAATTACCATTTTAATAATAGGGTAAAGAAAATTAAGTGGATTTTTGAAAGAAAACAATACTGTCAATATACTATTAAAACAAATTAAAATGGTAAAAGTTATTGTACTTTAAGTAAAAATAAAAGAGCCGAAATATCAATCCCAGTTTTGGATTACTTTAATTAACAAAAAAAAAATGCATATAGCAAAGGATAGTTTCAATCTGCCTACCGCTGGGTTATGGGCCCAGCATGCTTCCATTGCTGTACTCTGCTGCACATGTAAGTGCAAGAGATCCTGAAGCACTCACTCATCATGGGAAAGTACCAATGTGTTTCTTCGTTGGTTGATGGAAGAAACATCTTACAAAAACTCTCCAGATTATTGACTTTTTAAAGTTTTTCTAGGAAACGTTTTAGATGAATGCTTATTAGCCTTTGTCAGTATGGACTTTTGCAAAGTGTCTCTGTGGCGCAATCAGTTAGTGTGCACGGCTATTAACCAAAAGGTTGGTGGTTCAATCCCACCCAGGGACGTAATTGACCTTGTTATCAGATTTTGGTGATCTTTAAGTAGACAAGTCAAAATTTCAAACCCCCTCTTATGGTGTAGGGTACCTGGCCTTCTCTGATGTAATCAGATTTGATTCAGTGATTTTATAAAAACAGCTAGGAAGCACAATTTAGCAGTGGGTTGAAGAGAAAAAGAAATATGCTGGCAAAAGAATCCAATTGGGAGATTAAACAGCTCTTTATTTTCTGGCTTTATTTTTATGCTAACAAATTTGTTCTCTGAAAAGTGTCCACAAAGCCAAGTCTCTGATTAACACCTTTGTAGGGATGGTTTTTCACCTATTACTAAATTAAACTTGCTTCATTGGAAAGGCAGCAAGATGCATCCTCATTTCAATGTCTACTGAAATAATACAGGTTGACACCAGGAAACATTAACGCCACTGCATCCTTGCTGCTTTCTCATGTGGAAGTCTGTTTAATGTGAAAAGAAGGTGATATCTAATTAGCACACAGGTAAGGAATTAAGAAAATCTTTATTTAAGGGTGAAGATGTTTCTCACAAAATCGTTGCCCCAATGCATCATTGAAATTCAAGCTGGAAAGATGATTTTAATATATCACTTGTACATTTTGTATTGCTCTTCTGGTGACAATGTAGTTTGTTTTTGTCAATTACCCTTTTAATAATAGGGTAAAGAAAATTAAGTGGATTTTTTTAAAGAAAACTATACTGTCAATATACTATTAAAACAAATTAAAATGGTAAAAGTTATTGTACTTTAAGTAAAAATAAAAGAGCAAAAATATCAATCCCAGTTTTGATTACTTAAATTAACAAAAAAAATGCATATAGCAAAGGATAGTTTCAATCTGCCTACCTCTGGGTTATGGGCCCAGCATGCTTCCATTGCAGTACTCTGCTGCACATGTAAGTGCAAGAGATCCTGAAGCACTCACTCATCATGGGAAAGTACCAATGTGTTTCTTCGTTGGTTGATGGAAGAAACATCTTACAAAAACTCTCCAGATTATTGACTTTTTAAAGTTTTTCTAGGAAACGTTTTAGATGAATGCTTATTAGCCTTTGTCAGTATGTACTTTTGCAAAGTGTCTCTGTGGCGCAATCAGTTAGTGTGTACGGCTATAAACCAAAAGGTTGGTGGTTCAATCCCACCCAGGGATGTAATTGACCTTGTTATCAGATTTTGGTGATCTTTAAGTAGACAAGTCAAAATTTCAAACCCCCTCTTATGGTGTAGGGTACCTGGCCTTCTCTGATGTAATCAGAGTTAGATTTGATTCAGTGATTTTATAAAAACAGCTAGGTAGCACAATTTAGCAGTGGGTTGCAGAGAAAAAGAAATATGCTGGCAAAAAAATCCAATTGAGTGATTAAACAGCTCTTCATTTTCTGGCTTTATTTTTATGCTAACAAATTTGTTCTCTGAAAAGTGTCCACAAAGCCAAGTCTCTGATTAACACCTTTGTAGGGATGGTTTTTCACCTATTACTAAATTAAATTTGCTTCATTGGAAAGGCAGCAAGATGCATCCTCATTTCAATGTCTACTGAAATAATACGGGTTGACACCACGAAACATTAACGCCACTGCATCCTTGCTGCTTTCTCATGTGGAAGTCTGTTTAATGTGAAAACAAGGTGATATCTAATTAGCACACAGGTAAGGAATTAAGAAAATCTTTATTTAAGGGTGAAGATGTTGCTAACAAAATCGTTGCCCCAATGCATCATTGAAATTCAAGCTGGAAAGATGATTTTAATATATCACTTGTACATTTTGTATTGCTCTTCTGGTGACAATGTAGTTTGTTTTTGTCAATTACCATTTTAATAATAGGGTAAAGAAAATTAAGTGGATTTTTGAAAGAAAACAATACTGTCAATATACTATTAAAACAAATTAAAATGGTAAAAGTTATTGTACTTTAAGTAAAAATAAAAGAACCAAAATATCAATCCCAGTTTTGGATTACTTTAATTAACAAAAAAAAATGCATATAGCAGAGGATAGTTTCAATCTGCCTACCTCTGGGTTATGGGCCCAGCATGCTTCCATTGCAGTACTCTGCTGCACATGTAAGTGCAAGAGAACCTGAAGCACTCACTCATCATGGAAAAGTACCAATGTGTTTCTTCGTTGGTTGATGGAAGAAACATCTTACAAAAACTCTCCAGATTATTGACTTTTTAAAGTTTTTCTAGGAAACGTTCTAGATAAATGCTTATTAGCCTTTGTCAGTATGTACTTTTTGCAAAGTGTCTCTGTGGCGCAATCGGTTAGTGTGTTCGGCTATTAACCAAAAGGTTGGTGGTTCAATCCCACCCAGGGACGTAATTGACCTTGTGATCAGATTTTCCAGCGTGTTTTGTTTGCGCCTTTGCAAATGTCTTACATCGACAAACTTATTTAGTACTATTTTGCAAATAGGGTTAAATTGTTGCAACATTGTGTTCCCTAATTGCTTGATTTTTTAAATGCAACAATTGATAAAGACACCTGATAACTGCTCTGTGGAGTCTTATTTTGCGTCTACTTCTTATCTACATTTAATTCCCTACCTCTAATCAAGGCATTTTTAAATGCTGGGGTCTGCCAGGACGTGAGGCCTACCTAGACTTTAGATCTGAATTTGAATGTACTTGTGAACTAACTTAATTTCCTACTTCTAAATTCATTCCTAAATTCACTACTTACATGAATCCTGTAGTTGGGCATTTTGGGACTTCGATTGTGGGCATTGTTTTGTGTCCAGACCAGCAGCAGGTGGTGTGCATTTGCTGGAAAGGCATCGAAGACCTCCGATATGCTGCATCTCCTGATGTGTGTCTACCTCAAGTGACTGTCAGCAAATGCCTGCTAGATACCCCATTCCAAGCTGATTGTGACATCACGGAACATGCATCATAGAACAGGCATGCTAGAACATGGGTCTTCAACCTGCAACCCTCCAGCTGCTGTGGAACTACACATCCCAGCATGCCCTGCCTCAGTTTTAGCATACCTTAATAGCAAAACTGTGGCAGGGCATGCTGGGATGTGTAGTTTCACAGCAGCTGGAGGGCCACAGGATGAAGACCCATGTGCTAGAGCCAAGCCGCAGGTACATTGAATGCTAGCAAGCTGAATGTTTAAATCCTTTTTGTTCCGCAGCATTCCAATGCGGAAGATTCCATGGAACCAGAGATTATTCCATTGAGAAGGACATGCTGCCTGGATGACTGCACTGTGCAAATTAAGTCACGGAGCCAGTTGGCTTGTGGGTGGCTCTGGTGACTGGGTGGTTGGGTGGGCGGTGTGTCGGAGGTGGAGCACATGCAAATGAATGTGTATCATCCAGCTAGTGAGAGTGAAAACTCATGCAGGAGTGTGCCTGCTTGTCAGTGGGTTATGCACCTTGCCAGACGTCAAATCTACATGGAGCAGCTGGAGGGGACAAGAGCAGGTTTGCAAAATATAGATAGAAGAGCATATATGCTGGCACATTCTCCATGATTGTGTCAGCTTATGTTTTGGTGCACTGCACTTTCCTCCACTAAGTTTTAGCTATTTTGGTTAAACGCAAGTGTAGTTGCTTCTCGCCCTTTTGGCTGTGATCTTGTATCGTGGTTGAAGAGTCTGCTGGAGGGATTGTTTTCTTCATTGGCGAGAGACTGAAGATATTCCAGGATGGAAGGCTTGGGAACACTATCCGTTTTTAAGTTGTGGAAGAGTTGAAAGACCGGATTGGACTACATTCTATAGTAAAGGATATCTTTGTATTTATTGATCCTCCCTTTATATGTGTCTGTCTTTCAATAAAGCTTCGGGCTTGTGATTCCCTCACCCTCTTACACTCCACACCCATAGCCTTATTAACTGTTGTATTATTGTATTCCATTGAGAAGGACATGCTGCCTGGATGACTACACTGTGCAAATTAAATCACGGAGCCAGTTGGCTTGTGGGTGGCTCTGGTCACTGGGTGGTTGGGTGGGTGGTGTGTCGGAGGTGGAGCACATGCAAATGATTGTGTATCATCCAGCTAGTGAGAGAGAAAACTCATGCAGGAGTGTGCCTGCTTGTCAGTGGGTTATGCACCTTTCCAGACGTCAAATCTACATGGAGCAGCTGGAGAGGACAAGAGCAGGTTTGCAAAATATAGACAGAAGAGCTCTCCAGCCTAGTTTGCTGTCTGTTTCCACTTCTCTTTTCTTGAGCCGCTCCCTTCTATGCCCTTGCGCACTATCCTGACTTCTCCCATCTGCTTACATTGTGCCTTCCAACGCACAATGCGAACTACAGGTAGTGCTGCAGGGCCCACACCCTTTTACTTGCCATACAGAGCAGCTCTGGAGCTGTTACAGTGCCCAGCTTCTGCAAGAAATCAGCTTGAATGCTTCAGGGGCTGGGGCATAGCCAACATGAGCCCCACACCGAAGGAGGGTGGAGGTGTTTAATGCGAACTAGGGGTCATCCAAGCGCCACAAAAGGCCGCCATGCCCTGCATGCCCCTTTTCTCTTTTCATATGCAGACGAGGGTTGAAGCCAACTTTGGACCCACTGCTTGGATGACATCACCATATGCAAATCCATCTGCTGCAGGCCTTCCCCCAGGAATGCTTGCACTAGTTGTTGCATTTGGTTTGTTGTTTGGGGGTGCTTCAGTATTAGGCAGCCTTCTGCCCTCCCATGTTCATCTGAAAATATGTGTTCTCCCTGCAGTTGTTGTCCCCAGATGAGAGTTCCCTTGTGCTGCCTCAGTTGAATCTTCTTTACTTGACAGAGATGTGCCTGAGCAGCGGCCCTCCCTAGCCCTATCCCAAATCATACTTATTTTGCATAGGAGATATCATGGTAATGAAGACTGTTATCCCAGGGTGAGGTTCATTCATTGCATTCTGGGTATGCTGACCCCTGTGATTTCCCCAAATGTGGGAAACTCGACTTCATTATTTGTGGTAGTGGGGGACTGTGTTTGTGCTTTCCTCTGGTCAGCTCTGGTAAAAGTCAGATTTATTTGTCTCAGATCTTCCTCTAGCCTTGTTCTTCTTTCGAGAGTTCCCTTGTGCTGACTCAGTTGGATCTCCTTCACTTGACAGGGAAGTGCCCGAGCAGCGACCCTACCCAGCTCTAGCCCAACTCCTACTTACCTGCCAGGTGAGATACTATGATCATGAAGGTGCTTCTCCCAGGGCAAGGCTCACCCATTGCACTCTGGGTGTGCTGCTCTTGCGATTTCCCCAAATGTGGGAAACTTGACTGCATAATTTGTGTTTCCCCTGGTCGGCTCTCGTATAATTCAGATCTCTTTGTCTCAGGTCTCTCTCCAGCCTAGTTTGCTGTCTGTTTCCACTTCTCTTTTCTTGAGCCGCTCCCTTCTATGCCCTTGTGCACTATCCCAGGATAATTATTGTAGCTGGTCTGCGGGTAACAGCTCTCAGATCCACTTCTAGAAAAAATGCAACAATGTAATTTGAGTGACAAACTGCAGAGATGAACCCTTTCTGTGACTGCTGCACAGGGATCACACAAACTCTATTCATAGGGCTGACTTCACTTAGGGGAGATGTTCTCGCCCCGCAAAGAAGTGCGAGTATATACCGCACTTACGGTACCATTGGATTTACAGATATTTTCTTGCAATACACTATGGGGGTCATTCTGAGTTGATTGCTCGCTAGCAGTTTTTAGCAGCCTTAAAACGGTGGAGTTAACATATCTCACGTGGAAGGTGGTCATGTTATTAGCCTTGGCTTCGGCTAGGCGAGTGTCGGAATTAGCGGCTTTGTCACATAAAAGCCCATATTTGGTGTTCCATGTGGATAGAGCGGAATTGCGGACCCATCCTCAATTCCTACCAAAAGTGGTCTCATCTTTTCATATGAACCAACCTATTGTGGTGCCTTTGGCTACGCGTGACTTGGAGGATTCCGAGTTACTTGATGTGGTCAGGGCTTTGAAAATTTACGTGGCCAGGACGGCTAGAGTCAGGAAAACTGAAGCGCTGTTTGTCCTGTATGCAACCAACAAGATTGGTGCCCCTGCTTCAAAGCAGGCTATTGCTCGCTGGATTTGTAACACGATTCAGCAAGCGCATTCTATGGCTGGATTGCAGTTACCGAAATCGGTCTAGGCCCATTCCACGAGGAAAGTGGGCTCTTCTTGGGCGGCTGCCCGAGGGGTCTCGGTACTACAGCTGTGTCAAGCTGCTACTTGGTCAGGTTCAAACACCTTTTCAAAATACTATAAGTTTGATACCCTGGCTGAGGAGGAACTCATGTTTGCTCAATCGGTGCTGCAGAGTCATCCGCACTCTCCCGCCCGTTTTGGAGCTTTGGTATAATCCCCATGTTCCTTACGGAGTCCCCAGCATCCTCTAGGACGTTAGAGAAAATAAGATTTTAAACCTACCGGTAAATCTTTTTCTCGTAGTCCGTAGAGGATGCTGGGCGCCCGTCCCAACTGCGGACTACTTCTGCAATACTTGTATATAGTTATTGCTTCAATAAGGGTTATGTTATAGTTGCATCGATCCTGCACTGATGCTGCAGTATGTTGTTTTTTCGACTTATAACTGGGTAGTTTATCACAAGTTATACGGTGTGATTGGTGTGGCTGGTATGAATCTTGCCCTGGATTAACAAAATCCTTTCCTCATACTGTCAGTCTCCTCTGGGCACAGTTTCTCTAACTGTGGCATAGAGGCGCATAGAGGGAGGAGCCAGTGCACACCCAGAACTAAAGTCTTTCTTAAAGTGCCCATGTCTCCTGCGGAGCCCGTCTATCCCCATGGTCCTTACGGAGTCCCCAGCACCCTCTACGGACTACGAGAAAAAGATTTACCGTAGGTTTAAAATCTTATTTTCTACTTTATTCTTTTCTATCCTAGTTTATTACGACCAACTCTCATCCAAGGAGTTTGATATTCTACTACCTGCATGCAATTTAAATTGCTTAAATTGTTTATATGGTTGATTTGTCCTTCACAACCCATAATCTGCAACTTGGATGTACTTGTGTCATTGAAAATCTTATAATAAAAATGTTTATATATTGAAAAAAAAAGTTATAAGACATATGCATTCAATATTTGAAGAAACAAAATAAAATAAAGTTATGTATTGGGTTTCACTAACAAGCACATTGGAAGACTTGACTACTGTTAAAAGACATGTATTACATGGTATAGAGCCACAAACCACAATGTAGTAAAATAAAAACAAACTTACATGTGTATCAAACCTATGTGAGGCTTACATTGATAGTGCAAGATCAACACTCTATCAACTGTGCAAACTAGACTGCACATAAATGCCATAAAATTTATCTGAGATTTTAGTAAATAAGGCCCGTTGCTGTCCGGGTCACACAGCCGTCACGCCCCGCCCCCATACGGTCCGGTCATGTCTGCGTTGTCCTGACTGTGCCCCCAAAATGGCGGCACAACGCCGCTGGCCCGACTCCTCCTGTCCAGTGACCGCCTCTGCCTGTCAATCAGGCAGAGGCGCTCACAGGGCAGAGATGCTGATCGCATCCTGGCATGTGCCGGTGCACTGTGGCACCAGCACACACGCACTTCAGACCTGATCTCCTGTTGTGTGAATATGCACAGCAGGGATCAGGTCTTAATTAGGCCCTATATACAGCTGTCAGTGAAGCAGTAATGTGCTGATGTCAGTGAAGCAGTGATGTGCTGCTGTCAGCGAGGCAGTGATGTGCTGCTGTCAGCGAGGCAGGGATGTGCTGCTATAAGTGAGGCAGGGATGTGCTGCCGTCAATGAGGCAGGGATGTGCTGCCGTCAATGTTGCAGGGATGTGTTGCTGTCAACGTTGCAGGGATGTGCTGCTGTCAGTGAAGCAGGAATGTGCTGCTGCAGTGAGGCAGAGATATGCTGCCCACTATCTCCCTATCACCCCTGCCTGAGTCACACACTTTCCCTGTCACCCCTGCCTCAGTTACCCACTATCTCCCAGTCACCGCTGCCTCAGTCAACCACTATACCTGCGACCCCTGCCTCAGTCACCCACTATCCCTGTCACCCCTGCCTCAGTCACCCACTGTCACCCTATCACCCCTGCTTCAGTCACCCACTATCCCTGTCAACCCTGCCTCAGTCTCTTACTGTCCCTGTCACCCCTGCCACAGTCATCCACTATCTCCCTATCATCCCTGCCTTATTCATTTATTATCCCTGTCACCCACTTTCTTCCCATACTTACCCAACCCCTTCCTATCACCCCTCCCTCAGTAACCCACTATCTCCCTGTCACCCCTGCCTCAGTCAACCACTATCACTGTCACCCCTGCATCAGTCACCCACTATCTCCCAGTCACCCCGGCTTCAGTCACCCACTATCTCCCACTCATACATGCTTCAGTCACCCACTATCTCCCAGTCATCCCTGCCTCAGTCACCTACTGACACCAGTGCAGATATTTCTGCTGCAGCCTCTCCACTCTCCAGCGTGAACGTCCTGACGACTGAGGAAATCCGCTTCCCAGTTGAGGACTCCGGGAATGAACACTGCCGATATTGCTGGCAGATGACGTTCTACCCAACTGAGGATTTTTGATACTTCCAGCTTTGCCATGCAGTTTCGAGTGCCGACTTGATGATTTGTGTACACTACCGTGGTGGCGTTGTCCGATTGTACTTGAACAGGCCTGTTCTGTACTAGAGGCAGGGCCAGTATCAATGAATTGAACACTGCCCACAATTCCAGAATGTTTATCGGGAGGAGAGATTCCTCCCTGGTCCACCGATGGTGAAGGGTCGTCATCACGGCCATGACCTTGGTGAATTTCTTAGGTGCCGTGGCCAAACCAGAAGGCAGGACCTGAAATCCAAAAACTAACCAGGCACAACACTGCTTAGCTTCCAACATCAGATGAGATTGGACATATCCAGTGTGATGCGGCTGTAGATGATTTTTGCTGTTTCTAACTTCTACATCAATGAATAAGTTTCAAAATAGAATGCATCAAGAGAACGGTGTTGGTAGTATAAAACTACCTACAGCACCTGGTATTCCTAGGTGGTCTCACATCCAAGAACAAACCAGGCCTAAGATCAGGTGATATTGGGCATATACAGTGTGGTGTGGCTGTAGATGAGCTTAGTGGTTTCTGTTAGAGTTCTTCTACTTCTAACTACTAGTACATAAATGAATAAGCGGCCGATTTATTAAACCCGGTGAAATTATAATTTGCATGGTGATAAAGTACCAGCCAATCAGCTCCTAATTGCCATGTCACAGGCTGGGTTTGAAAAATGACAGTTAGGAGCTGACTGGCTGGTACTTTATCACCTTGCACTTTATCAGTTCACCAGGCTTAATAGATCTGCCCCAATGTTTCAAAATGGAATGCATCAAGAGAACGGTGTTGGTATTGTAAAAATACACACAGCTCCTGGTATTTCCTGGTGGTCTCCCATCCAAGTACTAAAACCAGGACCAATACTGCTCAGCTTCCATGATCAGGAGAGATTGGGCAAATCCAGTGTGCTGTGGCTGTAGATGAGCTGGTGGTTTCTGTTAGAGCTTTTCTACTTCTAACTTCTGGTACATAAAAGAATACGTGTAAAAATTAAATGTACCAAGAAAAGGGTGTTGGTAGTTTAAAAACACCTAAAGAATCTGATAATACATGGATGGGAGACTGCTTGGTAGTAACAAAGTCCAATACTGCTTTGCTTCAAAGATCAAATGAGATTGGGCATATCCAGTGTGGTGTGGCTTTAGATAAGCTTTGTGGTTTCTGTTAGAGCTCTTCTACTTCTAACTACTGGTACATGGGCCCTCATTCCGAGTTGATCGCTCGGTAATTTTCATCGCATCGCAGTGAAATTCCGCTTAGTACGCATGCGCAATATTCGCACTGCGACTGCGCCAAGTAATTTAACAATGAAGATAGTATTTTTACTCACGGCTTTTTCTTCGCTCCGGCGATCGTAGTGTGATTGACAGGAAATGGGTGTTACTGGGCGGAAACACAGCGTTTTATGGGCGTGTGGATCAAAACGCTACCATTTCCGGAAAAAACGCAGGAGTGGCCGGAGAAACGGGGGAGTGTCTGGGCGAACGCTGGGTGTGTTTGTGACGTCAAACCAGGAACGACAAGCACTGAACTGATCGCAGATGCCGAGTAAGTCTGAAGCTACTCTGAAACTGCTAAGTAGTTTGTAATCGCAATATTGCGAATACATCGTTCGCAATTTTAAGAAGCTAAGATTCACTCCCAGTAGGCGGCGGCTTAGCGTGTGTAACTCTGCTAAAATCGCCTTGCGAGCGATCAACTCGGAATGAGGGCCATTAATGAATATGTATAAGGTTGTAGTTTATCCAATATGCCTTTACTACCTTACCTTACCTCCCCCCCCCCTCCCCTCCCCTCCTTATTACTTCCTTTGTTCTCTCCTCCTCGTGTGTGCGTTATTTGTTTTCTCATACGTCCTAGAGGATGCTGGGATCACATTAAGAACCATGGGGTATAGACGGGATCCGCAGGAGACATGGGCACTTTAAGACTTTCAAAGGGTGTGAACTGTCTCCTCCCTCTATGCCCCTCCTCCAGACTCCAGTTTTAGAATTGTGCCCAGTGAGACTGGATGCACTACAGGGGAGCTCTACTGAGTTTCTCTGAAAAGACTTATGTTAGTTTTTCTTATTTTCAGGGAGGCTGCTGGCAACAGTCTCCCTGCTTCGTGGGACTTAGGGGAGAGAAGTATGACCAACTTCTAGTGAGTTCAATGGCTCTACTTCTGGCTGACAGGACACCATTAGCTCCTGAGGGTGCTGATCGCTGGGTACGCCTAGATGCCCACTCCCGTAGCCTGCCGTCACCCCCTTACAGAGCCAGAAGTCAGAAGACAGGCGAGTAGCAGAAGAACAGATGGCATTCTGAGGTACCACGCAGCGAGCGGAATGCTGTGCGCCATGCTCCCACACAAACACAGGCACTGCAGGGTGCAGGGCGTGGGGGGGGGCACCCTGGGCAGCATAAATTCCTCACAAAAGGCTGGCAAAAGTGGACATTAGTACCTGAGCACTGTCCTTACCCCACCAGCGTAATTAATTATTTGTTTCTGAGCGGGACAGAAGCGTGCCATTACAGCGGCGGGGCTTCTTCCTCACCTCACCAGCACATCTATAGAGCGTTACAAGTCTATCACTATAGAGTTTATTATTTCCCAGACTGTGTACTTTTGACGCTGGGTTGTGAGCTGAAAAATCCCATTTGTCCCTCTGACAGATTTACTGTAGGTCTATCCCCCATAAGCCTATGTGTCTGTGGGTACTTGGTACATGTGTGTCAACATGTCGGTGGCTGAATGTTTTTCCCAAGAGGAAACTATATTAGGAATGCAGACATATGATGGTGGCCCTGTTGGCACCACCAATAACTGACTGGGTGAAAGTTTCAGTAATATCAGAGTGAGGTTGGATAAATCTGTGTCCCAGACACAGACGTAGAGAAAAGATGTGATGTTCATGGCTATGCTTCTTTTCCCTCAGGCCCAGCAAAAATGTTATTTTGCCCAGTTACTACACACTGATACTGACTCGGATACTGATTCCTATGTCGACCATAATATTTCCTGATTAGATCCAATATTGGCAAGGAGCATTCAGTACATGATTGTGGATATTAAGGACATATTAACATCACCGAGGACCCTGCTGTTCCTGACAAAGGGGTCTATATGTATGTATATATAGATATATAATGAAAGCTGATGTAACGTTCCTCCATCTCTGTTTGAGAAAGTCTGGGCCAGCTCGACAAGATGGTTTCAAATCCCCAAAAGGTTTCCGGTTGTTTATTCATTTCCTGCCGCGGACAGAATAAAGTGGGAGTCACCCCCTGTTCTGCACGGGGCCCTGTCACAAATCCAGCGGATCGTATGCAGGAAGCTACATTATTTCTAGTTATGTAACCACGGGTACATTACTTAGACCTGCCATTACATGCGCATGGGTGAGTAGTAGTATTCAAGAATTGGTCGAATACCTTGTCATCCGATATAGATATCCTGGAGACATGGGATGCTCCTTACGTTGGATCATATCAAGGACACTGCAGCATACTTACGACTGCAAGGGATATAGGACTCTTGAGTTCACGGGCCAATTTCATGGCAGTCTCGGATAGGAGGGCATTGTGGATTCACCAAGGGAATGCTGATGCTGACTCCAAGAAGAAAGGGAGTCTCTTCCCTATGAAGGTGAAGCCTTGTTTGGCGACGGCCTAGTTAATTTGATCTCGGCAGCTCCCGCAGGTAAGTCAACCTTCTTGCCCTATGTTCCCTCTCAACGGATGAAGACTCATCATTATCTAACGCAGTCATTTTGGCCCAATAGATATGCAAGAAGTTAAGATTCTCCTTTCTTTGCAGGTAGAGGAAGGAGAAGAGGGAAGAGGTCTGTAGCCTCTTCAAGATCGCAGGAGCAGAGATCGTCCTCTGCTTCTGCCAAATCCACTGCATGACGCTGGGGCTCTCTTGCAGGAGCCCGCACCAGTGGGGGCACGTCTAAAACACTTCAGTCAGTTCTGGATTAATTTGGACCTGGACTCGTGGGTTTTACAAATAGTGTCCCAAGGGTACAAACTGGGGTTTCAAGACGTTCCCCCTCACCGATTGTTCAAATCGGCCTTAGTCAGCAGGGAGAAGGCTTTTATTCAAGCCTCTTCGCGGTCCCGAAGCCGGACGGCTCAGTCAGACCAATCTGAAATCTGAAATCCCTCAATTTCTACCTAAAGAAATTCAATTTCAAGATGGAATCTCTCAGGGTAGGGATCTCCAGTCCGGAGGAAGGAGATTTCATGGTTTTGGTAAACATAAGGATGCCTACTTACATGTTCCCGTTTAGCCACTGCATCAAGCTACCTGAGGTTTGCAATTCAGGATTGTCATTACCAATTTCAGACGTTGCCGTTTGGTCTGTCCACGGCTCCGAGGATTTTCACCAGGGTGATGGCGGAAATGATGGTTCTCCTTCGCAAGCAAGGAGTCACATTTATCCCGTACTTGGATGATCTCTTGATAAAGGCGAGATCCAGGGACCAGTTGTTGCAAAACATTGCACTCTCCCTGACAGTTCTTCAACAACATGGTTGGCTCCTAAACTTGCCAAAATCGCAGTTGGTCCCAATGACGCGGTTGTTGTTTTTGGGAGTGATACTGGACACAGAAGAGGTTTTCTTCCAGTGGAAAGGCTATGGAGATCCAGAGTCTGGTCAAACAAATTCTGAAACCAGCAAGAGTGTTAATCCATCAATGCATTCGGTTGCTGGGGAAGATGGTTGCGGCCTACGAGGCCATTCAGTTTGGCAGGTTCCATGCTAGAGTGTTCCAGTGGGACCTGTTGGACAAGTGGTCCGGATCCCACCTACACATGCACCGGAGGATAATCCTGTCTTCCAAGACCAGAATATCACTCCATTGGCGGCTGCACAGTTCTCACCTCCTAGAGGGGCGATGGTTCGGGATCCAGGACTGGATCCTAGGGACCACGGATGCAACCCTCCGAGGCTGGGGAGCAGTCACAAAGGGGGAAAACATCCAAGGAAGAATGTCAAGTCGGGAAAGTTGTCTTCACATAAATGTTCTGGAGTTAAGGGCCATTTAACAACTGCAGACACAGTACGCACTGGGACGGGTGCCCAGCATCTTCTACGGACTAAGAGAAAAGGATTTACCGGTAGGTATTAAAATCCTATTTTCTCTAACGTCCTAGAGGATGCTGGGGACTCCGTAAGGACCATGGGGATAGACGGGCTCCGCAGGAGACATGGGCACTTTAAGAAAGACTTTAGTTCTGGGTGTGCAGTGGCTCCTCCCTCTATGCCCCTTCTCCATACCTCAGTTTGATACTGTGCCCAGTGGAAACTGGGTGCTTTTCAGGAGCTCTCCTGAGCTTTCTGACAGAAAGTATTTTGTTAGGTTTTTAATTTTCAGGGAGCACTGCTGGCAACAGACACCCTGCATCAAGGGACTGAGGGGAGAGAAGCAGCCCTACTCTCTGAGTTGCAAGGTCCTGCTTCTTAGGCTACTGGACACCATTAGCTCCAGAGGGATTGGTACGCAGGATCTCACCCTCGCCGTCCGTCCCAGAGCCGCGCCGCCGTCCCCCTCGCAGAGCCGGAAGATAGAAGCCGGGTGAGTATGAGAAGAAAAGAAAGACTTCAGCGGCGGCAGAAGATTTCATGATCTTCACTGAAGTAACGCACAGCACTGCAGCTGTGCGCCATTGCTCCCATACACCTCATATACTCTGGTCACTGTAAGGGTGCAGGGCGCAGGGGGGGCGCCCTGGGCAGCAATATAAACCTCTTTTTGCCAAAAATATAACAAATATACAGCTGGGCACTGTATATATGTATGAGCCCCCGCCAATTTTACAGTTTAAGCGGGACAGAAGCCCGCCGCCGAGGGGGCGGGGCTTCTCCCTCAGTACTTACCAGCGCCATTTTTTCTCCACAGTACCGCTGAGGAAGCTCCCCAGACTCTCCCCTGCTGAAACCACGGTAGACAAGAGGGTTGAAAAGAGGGGGGGGGGCACATAATTCGGCGCAAATTACATACAGCAGCACCACTGAGCAAACATTAAGTTACTGTGTTATTCCTGGGTTATATAGCGCTGGGGTGTGTGCTCATGTGCTGGCATACTCTCTCTCTCTGTCTCTCCAAAGGGCCTTGTGGGGAAACTGTCTTCAGAAAAAGCATTCCCTGTGTGTGTGGTGTGTCGGTACACGTGTGTCGACATGTCTGAGGAAGAAGGCTATATTAGATAGGAGCGGGAGCAAATTAATGTGGTGTCTCCGCCGACAGCTGATTGGATGGATATGTGGAATGTTTTAAATGCTAGTGTAAACTAGTGATGAGCGGGTTCGGTTTCTCGGAATCCGAACCCGCCGAACTTCAGCTTTTTTTACACGGGGCCGAGCAGGCTCGGATCCTCCCGCCTTGCTCGGTTAACCCGAGCGCGCCCGAACGTCATCATCCCGCTGTCGGATTCTCGCGAGCCTCGGATTCTATCGCGAGACTCGGATTCTATATAAGGAGCCGCACGTCGCCGCCATTTTCACACGTGCATTGAGATTGATAGGGAGAGGACGTGGCTGGCGTCCTCTCCGTTTATAGAGAAGAGAGTAGAGAGTTAGAGACACTATTTAGTATTTACTAATTTTGGGGAGCATATTAGGACTGGAGTACTACTACTTGCTGATAGTGTGACCAGTGACCATTGACCACCAGTTTAATTAATCCGTTCTCTGCCTGAAAAAAAACGATACACAGTGTGACACAGTCACATACCATATCTGTGCTCAGCCTCAGTGTGCTGCATCATCATATGTAATACAGGTTGAGTATCCCTTATCCAAAATGCTTGGGACCAGAGGTATTTTGGATATCGGATTTTTCCGTATTTTGGAATAATTAGATACCATAATGAGATATCATGGTGATGGGACCTAAATCTAAGCACAGAATGCATTTATGTATCATATACACCTTATACAAACAGCCTGAAGGTAATTTTAGCCAATATTTTTTATAACTTTGTGCATTAAACAAAGTGTGTGTACATACACACAATTCATTTATGTTTCATATACACCTTATATACACAGCCTGAAGGTCATTTAATACAATATTATTAATAACTTTGTGTATTAAACAAAGTTTGTGTACATTGAGCCATCAAAAAACAAAGATTTCACTATCTCAGTCTCACTCAAAAAAGTCCGTATTTCGGAATATTCCGTATTTCGGAATATATGGATATGGGATACTCAACCTGTACTGTATATCTGACTGTGCTGAGTGCTCACTGCTCACACAGCTTAATTGTGGGGGAGACTGGGGAGCAGTTAGAGCAGGAGTACATAAATAATATATTTTAAGTACAGTGCACACTTTTGCTGCCAGAGTGCCACACTGCCAGTGTGACTGACCAGTGACCACACTGACCACCAGTATATTGTGATTGCCTGCTTAGGACGGAGTACTACTTGCTGATAGTGTGACCAGTGACCAGTGACCACCACCAGTTTAATTAATCCGTTCTCTGCCTGAAAAAAAACGATACACAGTGTGACACAGTCACATACCATATCTGTGCTCAGCCCAGTGTGCTGCATCATATGTAATACTGTATATCATTATCTGACTGTGCTGAGTGCTCACTGCTCACACAGCTTAATTGTGGGGGAGACTGGCGAGAAGTTATAGCAGGAGTACATATTTTAAGTACAGTGCACACTTTTGCTGCCAGAGTGCCACTGCCAGTGTGACTGACCAGTGACCACTGACCACCAGTATATTGTGATTGTCTGCTGACCACCAGTATATTGTGATTGTCTGCCTGAAAAAGTTAAACACTCGTCGTGTGGTGTTTTTATAAACGCATTCTGCAGACAGTGTCCAGCAGGTCCGTCATTACATAATATATACCTGTCCGGCTGCAGTACTAGTGTGATATATATATATATATATATTAATTTTATCTCATTATCATCCAGTCTATATTAGCAGCAGACACAGTACGGTAGTCCACGGCTGTAGCTACCTCTGTGTCGGCAGTCGCTCGTCCATCCATAATTGTATACCACCTACCCGTGGTTTTTTTTTTTCTATCTTCTTGATACTAGTAGCTTACTTTAGGAGTCTGCAGTGCTGACAGACAGTGTCCAGCAGGTCCGTCATTACATAATATATACCTGTCCGGCTGCAGTACTAGTGTGATATATATATATATATATATTTTAATTTTATCTCATTATCATCCAGTCTATATTAGCAGCAGACACAGTACGGTAGTCCACGGCTGTAGCTACCTCTGTGTCGGCAGTCGCTCGTCCATCCATAATTGTATACCACCTACCCGTGGTTTTTTTTTTTCCTATCTTCTTGATACTAGTAGCTTACTTTAGGAGTCTGCAGTGCTGACAGACA
This sequence comes from Pseudophryne corroboree, assembly GCF_028390025.1. Taxonomy (NCBI): domain Eukaryota; kingdom Metazoa; phylum Chordata; class Amphibia; order Anura; family Myobatrachidae; genus Pseudophryne; species Pseudophryne corroboree. Next base: position 143,243,803 of record NC_086446.1, read on the forward strand.
GTGTCCAGCAGGTCCGTCATTACATAATATATACCTGTCCGGCTGCAGTACTAGTCTGATATATATATATATATTTTAATTTTATCTCATTATCATCCAGTCTATATTAGCAGCAGACACAGTACGGTAGTCCACGGCTGTAGCTACCTCTGTGTCGGCAGTCGCTCGTCATCCATAAGTATACTAGTATCCATCCATCTCCATTGTTTACCTGAGGTGCCTTTTAGTTGTGCCTATTAAAATATGGAGAACAAAAATGTTGAGGTTCCAAAAATAGGGAAAGATCAAGATCGACTTCCACCTCGTGCTGAAGCTGCTGCCACTAGTCATGGCCGAGACGATGAAATTCCATCAACGTCGTCTGCCAAGGCCGATGCCCAATGTCATAGTACAGAGCATGTAAAATCCAAAACACCAAATATCAGTAAAAAAAGGACTCAAAAATCTAAAATAAAATTGTCGGAGGAGAAGCGTAAACTTGCCAATATGCCATTTACCACACGGAGTGGCAAGGAACGGCTGAGGCCCTGGCCTATGTTCATGGCTAGTGGTTCAGCTTCACATGAGGATGGAAGCACTCAGCCTCTCGCTAGAAAAATTAAAAGACTCAAGCTGGCAAAAGCACAGCAAAGAACTGTGCGTTCTTCGAAATCCCAAATCCACAAGGAGAGTCCAATTGTGTCGGTTGCGATGCCTGACCTTCCCAACACTGGACGTGAAGAGCATGTGCCTTCCACCATTTGCACGCCCCCTGCAAGTGCTGGAAGGAGCACCCGCAGTCCAGTTCCTGATAGTCAGATTGAAGATGTCAGTGTTGAAGTACACCAGGATGAGGAGGATATGGGTGTTGCTGGCGCTGGGGAGGAAATTGACAAGGAGGATTCTGATGGTGAGGTGGTTTGTTTAAGTCAGGCACCAGGGGAGACACCTGTTGTCCGTGGGAGGAATATGGCCATTGACATGCCTGGTGAAAATACCCAAAAAATCAGCTCTTCGGTGTGGAAGTATTTCAACAGAAATGCGGACAACATTTGTCAAGCCGTGTGTTGCCTTTGTCAAGCTGTAATAAGTAGGGGTAAGGACGTTAACCACCTCGGAACATCCTCCCTTATACGTCACCTGCAGCGCATTCATAATAAGTCAGTGACAAGTTCAAAAACTTTGGGCGACAGCGGAAGCAGTCCACTGACCAGTAAATCCCTTCCTCTTGTAACCAAGCTCACGCAAACCACCCCACCAACTCCCTCAGTGTCAATTTCCTCCTTCCCCAGGAATGCCAATAGTCCTGCAGGCCATGTCACTGGCAATTCTGACGAGTCCTCTCCTGCCTGGGATTCCTCCGATGCATCCTTGCGTGTAACGCCTACTGCTGCTGGCGCTGCTGTTGTTGCTGCTGGGAGTCGATGGTCATCCCAGAGGGGAAGTCGTAAGACCACTTTTACTACTTCCACCAAGCAATTGACTGTCCAACAGTCCTTTGCGAGGAAGATGAAATATCACAGCAGTCATCCTGCTGCAAAGCGGATAACTGAGGCCTTGGCATCCTGGGTGGTGAGAAACGTGGTTCCGGTATCCATCATTACTGCAGAGCCAACTAGAGACTTGTTGGAGGTACTGTGTCCCCGGTACCAAATACCATCTAGGTTCCATTTCTCTAGGCAGGCGATACCGAAAATGTACACAGACCTCAGAAAAAGAGTCACCAGTGTCCTAAAAAATGCAGCTGTACCCAATGTCCACTTAACCACGGACATGTGGACAAGTGGAGCAGGGCAGGGTCAGGACTATATGACTGTGACAGCCCACGGGGTAGATGTATGGACTCCCGCCGCAAGAACAGCAGCGGCGGCACCAGTAGCAGCATCTCGCAAACGCCAACTCTTTCCTAGGCAGGCTACGCTTTGTATCACCGGTTTCCAGAATACGCACACAGCTGAAAACCTCTTACGGCAACTGAGGAAGATCATCGCGGAATGGCTTACCCCAATTGGACTCTCCTGTGGATTTTTGGCATCGGACAACGCCAGCAATATTGCGTGTGCATTAAATCTGGGCAAATTCCAGCACGTCCCATGTTTTGCACATACCTTGAATTTGGTGGTGCAGAATTATTTAAAAAACGACAGGGGCGTGCAAGAGATGCTGTCGGTGGCCAGAAGAATTGCGGGACACTTTCGGCGTACAGGCACCACGTACAGAAGACTGGAGCACCACCAAAAACGCCTGAACCTGCCCTGCCATCATCTGAAGCAAGAAGTGGTAACGAGGTGGAATTCAACCCTCTATATGCTTCAGAGGTTGGAGGAGCAGCAAAAGGCCATTCAAGCCTATACAATTGAGCACGATATAGGAGGTGGAATGCACCTGTCTCAAGCGCAGTGGAGAATGATTTCAACGTTGTGCAAGGTTCTGCTGCCCTTTGAACTTGCCACACGTGAAGTCAGTTCAGACACTGCCAGCCTGAGTCAGGTCATTCCCCTCATCAGGCTTTTGCAGAAGAAGCTGGAGACATTGAAGGAGGAGCTAAGACAGAGCGATTCCACTAGGCATGTGGGACTTGTGGATGGAGCCCTTAATTCGCTTAACAAGGATTCACGGGTGGTCAATCTGTTGAAATCAGAGCACTACATTTTGGCCACCGTGCTCGATCCTAGATTTAAAACCTACCTTGGATCTCTCTTTCCGGCAGACACAAGTCTGCTGGGGTTCAAAGACCTGCTGGTGAGAAAATTGTCAAGTCAAGCGGAACGCGACCTGTCAACATCTCCTCCTTCACATTCTCCCGCAACTGGGGGTGCGAGGAAAAGGCTCAGAATTCCGAGCCCACCTGCTGGCGGTGATGCAGGGCAGTCTGGAGCGACTGCTGATGCTGACATCTGGTCCGGACTGAAGGACCTGCCAACGATTACGGACATGTCGTCTACTGGCACTGCATATGATTCTCTCCCCATTGAAAGAATGGTGGAGGATTATATGAGTGACCGCATCCAAGTAGGCACGTCAGACGGTCCGTACTTATACTGGCAGGAAAAAGAGGCAATTTGGAGGCCCTTGCACAAACTGGCTTTATTCTACCTAAGTTGCCCTCCCACAAGTGTGTACTCCGAAAGAGTGTTTAGTGCCGCCGCTCACCTTGTCAGCAATCGGCGTACGAGGTTACATCCAGAAAATGTGGAGAAGATGATGTTCATTAAAATGAATTATAATCAATTCCTCCGTGGAGACATTGACCAGCAGCAATTGCCTCCACAAAGTACACAGGGAGCTGAGATGGTGGATTCCAGTGGGGACGAATTGATAATCTGTGAGGAGGGGGATGTACACGGTGATATATCGGAGGATGATGATGAGGTGGACATCTTGCCTCTGTAGAGCCAGTTTGTGCAAGGAGAGATTAATTGCTTCTTTTTTGGTGGGGGTCCAAACCAACCCGTCATTTCAGTCACAGTCGTGTGGCAGACCCTGTCACTGAAATGATGGGTTGGTTAAAGTGTGCATGTCCTGTTTATACAACATAAGGGTGGGTGGGAGGGCCCCAAGGACAATTCCATCTTGCACCTCTTTTTTCTTTAATTTTTCTTGGCGTCATGTGCTGTTTGGGGAGTATTGTTTTGAAGGGCCATCCTGCGTGACACTGCAGTGCCACTCCTAGATGGGCCAGGTTTTTGTGTCGGCCACTAGGGTCGCTTAGCTTACTCACACAGCTACCTCATTGCGCCTCTTTTTTTTCTTCTTTGCGTCATGTGCTGTTTGGGGAGTGTTTTTTGAAGGGCCATCCTGCGTGACACTGCAGTGCCACTCCTAGATGGGCCAGGTGTTTTTGTCGGCCACTAGGGTCGCTTAGCTTACTCACGCAGCTACCTCATTGCGCCTCTTTTTTTCTTTGCGTCATGTGCTGTTTGGGGAGTAGTTTTTTGAAGGGCCAGCCTGCGTGACACTGCAGTGCCACTCCTAGATGGGCCAGGTGTTTGTGTCGGCCACTAGGGTCGCTTAGCTTACTCACACAGCTACCTCATTGCGCCTCTTTTTTTCTTTGCGTCATGTGATGTTTGGGGGGTGTTTTTTGGAAGGGCCATCCTGCGTGACACTGCAGTGCCACTCCTAGATGGGCCAGGTGTTTGTGTCGGCCACTTGGGTCATTGAGCTTAGTCACACAGCTACCTCATTGCGTCTCTTTTTTTCTTTGCGTCATGTGCTGTTTGGGGAGTGTTTTTTGGAAGGGCCTTCCTGCGTGACACTGCAGTGCCACTCCTAGATGGGCCAGGTGTTTGTGTCGGCCACTTGGGTCGCTTAGCTTTGTCATCCAGCGACCTCGGTGCAAATTTTAGGACTAAAAATAATATTGTGAGGTGTGAGGTGTTCAGAATAGACTGAAAATGAGTGGAAATTATGGTTTTTGAGGTTAATAATACTTTGGGATCAAAATGACCCCCAAATTCTATGATTTAAGCTGTTTTTTAGGGTTTTTTGAAAAAAACACCCGAATCCAAAACACACCCGAATCCGACAAAAAAAATTCGGTGAGGTTTTGCCAAAACGTGTTCGAACCCAAAACACGGCCGCGGAACCGAACCCAAAACCAAAACACAAAATCTGAAAAATTTCAAGTGCACATCCCTAGTGTAAACTCATTGCACAAAAGATTAGACAAGGCTGAAGCTTCGGGACAGTCAGGGTCTCAACCCATGCCTGATCCTATGTCGCAGGGACTGTCAGGGTCTCATAAGCGCCCACTATCCCAGATTGTTGACACAGATACTGACACGGATTCTGACTCCAGTGTCGATTACGATGATGCAAAGTTACAGCCAAAATTGGCAAAATCCATTCGATATATGATTATGGCAATAAAAGATGTTTTGCACATCACAGAGGAACCCCCTGTCCCTGACAAGAGGGTACATATGTACAAGGGAAAGAAGCCTGAGGTAACCATTCCCCCCTCACACGAGCTGAACGAGTTATGTGAAAAAGCTTGGGAATCTCCAGATAAAAGACTGCAGATTTCCAAAAGGATTCTTATGGCGTATCCTTTCCCATCAATGGATAGGTTAAGATGGGAATCCTCCCCTAGGGTGGACAAAGCATTAACACGCTTATCCAAGAAGGTAGCCCTCCCGTCCCAGGATACGGCTACCCTCAAAGAGTCTGCTGACCGCAAACAGGAGATAACCCTGAAGTCCATTTATACACATTCGGGTACCTTACTCAGACCGGCAATTGCGTCGGCCTGGGTGTGTAGTGTTGTAGCAGCATGGACGGATACCTTATCTGAGGGGATTGATACCCTAGATAAGGATACTATTTTATTGACCCTGGGGCATATAAGAGATGCTGTCCTATATATGTGTGTATGCAAAGTACAGGTGGTGCTGCAGGGCTCACACCCTTTTACTTGTCTTGTAGAGCAACTCTGGAGCTGTTACTGGATCCATCTGCTGCAGGCCTTCCCCCAGGAATGCTTGCACTAGTTGTTGCATTTGGTTTGTTGTTTGGGGGTGCTTCAGTATTAGGCAGCCTTCTGCCCTCCCACATTCATCTGAAAATGTGTTCTCCCTGCAGTTGTTGTCCCCAGATGAGAGTTCCCTTGTGCTTCCTCAGTTGAATCTCCTTAACTTGACGGGGGTGTGCCCGAGCAGCCGCCCTCCACAGCCCTATCCCAACACATACTTATCTTGCATATGAGATCTCTTGATCATGAAGATAGTTCTCACAGGGTGAGGTTCATCCATTACATTTTAAAGTAGGAAGGTACAAATTACATATTCGAATTACATATATGTGCTGGATTCAAATGTTTTCTCCCCTTCCTTTCTCAATTGTGCCCATCAGCAGCTATTCTAATGTTGCTGCCAATGGTTGTGACACATTTTTTTCTTCTGTGGGGTACACTGGACTCCACAAGGATTCACATTGGGGTGTAGAGTAGGATCTTGATCTGAGGCACCAACAAGCTCAAAGCTTTTGACTGTTCCCAAGATACTCAGCGCCCCCTCCTCTATAACCTCGCTTCCATGAACAGGGAGCTCAGTTTGTAGTTGGTGCCTTCAGTAGCAGGCCACTTAACAGGGGGCTGCCTCAGGCATCCTATTCTTAGCTATTAGTTTTGACAAGAAAATAAGTACTTTTTTAATAAGAATCTACAAGGGCTGCAGCAGGCTAGGTCTAATAGATATATTTACAGCAGCTCCATCACTCCCAGCGGCACAGTATACTCCCGTGCCCCGGTTGCTGGGTCACTGCAGCGGAGGCTCCGGTTTCTTCCTAAGGTCAGTCACACACACACCGCCCTCCGGGATCACGAGGCCGCTGATGAAAGGGTGGTAAGGGGCTTCTGTGCCCACACTATACCGTGATCCAGCGTGGCTGTAGGGGGCGGGCCGTGTGCGCACTGGCGTGGACACTGATTACTGGGCAGCTGCTCCACTAGCCACCAGGGACAGTTAAGGAGCACGGCTCTGGGGGTTTTTCTCCTATATTAACCCCATTTTGTACTACCCGCAGTGCGTTGTGATAGGTAATAGGGCCTGATTCAGGTTGGATTGCAATCGCAATAAGCAATCCAACTGCAAAATTTGCTAAGAGCATACGCATCCGCCTGCAGATAATGCGATCGCCTCTGCCTGTCAATCGGTGCAGGGGGGGGGGGGGGGGCGAGGGGGGTCAACAACACTCCATTTCCAAGTCGGAGATGGAGCGGTGCGGGGGCAGGGTTTCAATATTGGGTCGGCAACGGAGAAACAGGAGGCGTGGTCAGAGCGGCTGCATGACATCACATGGGCCGGACTCCGCCAGTGGAGCCCCAGCAACATGCAGTAGATTTTGTAGAGGCCGGGGAGGACTTCTGTTCCTGGGAACTAGCTGTGTTGTGCAGCTTTTTTCCTCTGCCCCTACCTCTGGCAAGAAAGGACGCACCTCGCACTTTCTTGTTTCTTTGTGACCGAAAGGACTGCATTTGATAATGCGGAGCTTTCTTATGCTGTGAGGGAACATAAGGTAAAAAAATTGATTTTCCAGCTGTAGCTGTGCGTGTTAATGCTTTGTCCATCCTAGGGGAGGATTCCCATCGTAACCTATCCGTTGATGGGAAAGGATACGCCATAAGAATCTTTTTGGAAATCTGCAGTCTTTTATCTGGAGATTCCCAAGCTTTTTCACATAACTCGTTCAGCTCGTGTGAGGGGGGAAAGGTTACCTCAGGCTTCTTTCCCTTGTACATATGTACCCTCTTGTCAGGGACAGGGGGTTCCTCTGTGATGTGCAAAACATCTTTTATTGCCATAATCCTATATCGAATGGATTTTGCCAATTTTGGCTGTAACTTTGCATCAACGTAATCGACACTGGAGTCAGAATCCGTGTCGGTATCTGTGTCAACAATCTGGGATAGTGGGCGCTTATGAGACCCTGACAGTCCCTGCGACATAGGATCAGGCATGGGTTGAGACCCTGACTGTCCCAAAGCTTCAGCCTTGTCTAATCTTTTGTGCAATGAGTTTACACTAGCATTTAAAACATTCCACATATCCATCCAATCAGGTGTCGGCGGAGACACCACATTCATTTGCTCCTGCTCCTCTCTAATATAGCCTTCTTCCTCAGACATGTCGACACACGTGTACCGACACACCACACACACAGGGAATGCTTTTTCTGAAGACAGTTTCCCCACAAGGCCCATTGGAGAGACAGAGAGAGAGAGTATGCCAGCACACACCCCAGCGCTATATAACCCAGGAATAACACAGTAACTTAATGTTTGTCCAGTAGCGCTGCTGTATGTAATTTGCGCCTAATTATGTGCCCCCCCTCTCTTTTCAACCCTCTTGTCTACCGTGGTATAAGCAGGGGAGAGTCCGGGCAGCTTCCTCTCAGCGGTGCTGTGGAGAAAAAATGGCGCTGGTGAGTGCTGAGGGAGAAGCCCCGCCCCCTCGGTTGCGGGCTTCTGTCCCGCTTAAACTGTAAAATTGGCAGGGGCTCATACATATACAGTGCCCAGCTGTATATATGTTATATTTTTGCCAAAAAGAGGTTTATATTGCTGCCCAGGGTGCCCCCCCTGCGCCCTGCACCCTTACAGTGACCGGAGTATGTGAGGTGTATGGGATCAATGGTGCACAGCTGCAGTGCTGTGCATTACCTCAGTGAAGATCATGAACTCTTCTGCCGCCTCTGAAGTCTTCTTTTCTTCTCATACTCACCCGGCTTCTATCTTCTGAATCTGCGAGGGGGACGGCGGCGCGGCTCTGGGATGGACGGCGAGGGTGAGATCCTGCGTACCAATCCCTCTGGAGCTAATGGTGTCCAGTAGCCTAAGAAGCAGGACCTTGCAACTCAGAGAGTAGGGCTGCTTCTCTCCCCTCAGTCCCTCGATGCAGGGAGTCTGTTGCCAGCAGTGCTCCCTGAAAATTAAAAACTTAACAAAATACTTTCTGTCAGAAAGCTCAGGAGAGCTCCTGAAAAGCACCCAGTCTCCACTGGGCACAGTATCAACCTGAGGTATGGAGGAGGGGCATAGAGGGAGGAGCCAGTGCACACCCAGAACTAGAGTCTTTCTTAAAGTGCCCATGTCTCCTGCTATCCCCATGGTCCTTACGGAGTCCCCAGCATACTCTAGGACATTAGAGAAACTAGAATTTTAATACCTACCGGTAAATCCTTTTCTCTTAGTCCGTAGAGGATGCTGGGCACCCGTCCCAGTGTGTACTGTGTCTGCTGTTATTAAATGGCCCTTAACTCCAGAATATTTATGTGGAGACAACTTTCCTGACTTGACCATCTTCCTTGGACGTTTTCCCCCTGTGTGACTGCTCCCCACCTCGAAAGGGTTGCATCCGTGGTCCCTAGGATCCAGTCCTGGATCCCGAACCATCGCCCCTCTAGGAGGTGAGAACTGTGCAGCCACCAATGGAGTGAGATTCTGGTCTTGGAAGACAGGATTATCCTCCGGTGCATGTGTAGGTGGGATCCGGACCACTTGTCCAACAGGTCCCACTGGAACACTCTGGCATGGAACCTGCCAAACTGAATGGCCTCGTAGGCCGCAACCATCTTCCCCAGCAACCGAATGCATTGATGGATTAACACTCTTGCTGGTTTCTGAATTAGTTTGACCAGACTCTGGATCTCCATAGCCTTTCCACTGGAGGAAAACCTCTTCTGTGTCCAGTATCACTCCCAAAAACAACAACCGCGTCATTGGGACCAACTGCGATTTTGGCAAGTTTAGGAGCCAACCATGTTGTTGAAGAACTGTCAGGGAGAGTGCAATGTTTTGCACCAACTGGTCCCTGGATCTCGCCTTTATCAGGAGAACATCCAAGTACGGGATAATTGTGACTCCTTGTTTGCGAAGGAGAACCATCATTTCCGCCATCACCCTGGTGAAAATCCTCGGAGCCGTGGACAGACCAAATGGCATCGTCTGAAATTAGTAATGACAATCCTGAATTGCAAACCTCAGGTAGCTTGATGCAGTGGCTAAATGGGAACATGTAAGTAGGCATCCTTTAAGTTTACCAAAACCATGAAATCTCCTTCCTCCGGACTGGAGATCACTACCGTGAGAGATTCCATCTTGAAATTGAATTTCTTTAGGTAGAAATTGAGGGATTTCAGATTTCAGATTGGTCTGACTGAGCCGTCCGGCTTCGGGACCACGAAGAGGCTTGAATAAAAACCTTCTCCCTGCTGACTAAGGCTGATTTGAACAATCGGTGAGGGGGAACGTCTTGAAACCCCAGTTTGTACCCTTGGGACACTATTTGTAAAACCCATGAGTCCAGGTCCGAATGAATCCAGAACTGACTGAAGAGCTTTAGACGTGCCCCCACTGGTGCGGGCACCTGCAAGAAAGCCCTAGCGTCATGCAGTGGATTTGGCAGAAGCAGAGGACAATCTCTGCTCCTGCAATCTTGAAGAGGCTACAGACCTCTTCCCTCTTCTCCTTCCTCTACCTGCAAAGAAAGGGGAATCTTAACTTCTTGCATATCTATTGGGCCGAAATGACTGCATCAGATAATGATGCGTCTTTATCCGTTGAGAGGGAACATAGTGCAAGAAGGTTGACTTACCTGCGGGAGCTGCCGAGATCAAATTAACTAGGCCGGCGCCAAACAAGGCTTCACCTTCATAGGGAAGAGACTCCCTTTCTTCTTGGAGTCAGCATCAGCATTTCCTTGGTGAATCCAGATATACAGGTAATGGGGGGAAGGGGATGTGTTCTGCACCAGCTATTAAATTCTAAATATTTGTATGAAGAGGCCCCAATAAATGTCCATCAGTTATATTAAATATTAATTGTAGGACGTTCGGGGGTGCTACCAGAGACAAGTAATGTTATGCAGGAAAGGAGAAGAGAAAAGAATGTCTCTTTTGCTGGCGCACAAATGATGATTTAAAAATTAACTTTTAATAAATTTGTTAAAATTGTCTAAACACGAAATAAAGTACAATAAGTTTGTATAATGTAATTATCATATATAATAAATGGAAATACATTTATTAATATCAAGGTTCGCTACCTGTGTTGTGTCTTTATTATTGATCCAAATTGACTATATCAATTAGTCTGATACTGAATTACTGGACACTATGTAATATTAGTTGAATGTATATTAGTAATTCACTTGACAAATGTCAGAACTTGGCAATAGTTCTACATATCATACACTTACAGCACTCTTTCCACAATATTTTCCCTTTATTCCAGATCAAATGGTATAATCCCCCATAGTAATTATTCCTGTTATAGTATAGTACAGTATGGTTGCTGGGGACGTCTTTAATGAAAAGAGAGGGAACATCTAATGTGTCTCCTTATGGGTAAAATACTTGCAAGCTAAGTGCTATGAATAGCATCAGCATGTAGATAAATGCTGAGTGTTAGGTGAGTAATGCAGATAAATAGGGATATCTAATAATTCTATAGAATAGTGGGTGAATTATTAGATATCCCTATTTATCTGCACCTCTAAGCACACTATTTGACTGTCCACACCCTGCTGTGCCTATTACCCATCTCCTCCACCACCCTCAACAATGACCCACACATCATTCACCCACAAAGATACAATAAAGGTAGTTTGGATAAATTAGCTAAATGAAATGGATTTAACCAATTTATCTAAATGACCATTTTTGGATGTTTTCCAGTGTTTGGGAGCAAATGGTCAATTGTCATTTGCTGCCACATATTAGCATAATTTTGTTTCAACTAGAAAAAATAAATGGACAGATAATCTAAGTGTGGATCCAGTTTAATGCTGATTTCAGAGCCAACTATAGACTTGATTGAGGTACTGTGTCCTCGGTACCAAATACCAATTAAAATAATATTGTGAGGTGTGAGGTGTTCAAAAAAGACTGAAAATGAGTGGAAATTATGGTTATTGAGGTTAATAATACTATGGGATCAAAATGACCCCCAAATTCTATGATTTAAGCTGTTTTTTAGGGTTTTTTGAAAAAAACACCCGAATCCAAAACACACCCGAATCCGACAAAAAAATTTCGGTGAGGTTTTGCCAAAACGCGTCCGAACCCAAAACACGGCCGCGGAACCGAACCCAAAACCAAAACACAAAACCCGAAAAATTTCCGGTGCACATCACTACTTAATTAGAACTTCGGTCAATGTGAATTAACCATTGGACTCAACCATGGTTATCCTTAAAACCCAGGGGTCTATTTAAGATCGATCTTAATCGATGTTGGGCTTCCAGGTTGAAAAAAACACACATTTACTAACATTTTAAAATTTATATAAAAAATCATCTGTTCGTAAATGCAGTGCACATGGTTTTGCCCAACTGCTAACAAAAATCCTGCTGCGATCAACTCAGAATTACCCCCCATGTGCACTGCAGGGAAGGCAGATTTAACATGTGCAGAGAGAGGCCCTCATTCCGAGTTGATCGCTCGCAAGCTGCTTTTAGCATCATTGCACACGCTAAGCCGCCGCCTACTGGGAGTGAATCTTAGCATCTTAAAATTGCGAAAGAAAGATTCGCAATATTGCGAAAAGACATCTCTGTGCAGTTTCTGAATAGCTCGAGACTTACTCTGCCAGTGCGATCAGTTCAGTGCTTGTCGTTCCTGGTTTGACGTCACAAACACACCCAGCGTTCGCCCAGACACTCCTCCGTTTCTCCAGCCACTCCCGCGTTTTTCCCAGAAACGGTAGCGTTTTTTCCCACACGCCCATAAAATGACCAGTTTCCGCCCAGAAACACCCACTTCCTGTCAATCACACTCCGATCACCAGAACGAAGAAAAAACCTCGTAATGCCGTGAGTAAAATTCCTAACTGTATAGCAAATTTACTTGGCGCAGTCACAGTGCGAACATTGCGCATGCGCAATAATCGGAAAATCGCTGCGATGCGAAGAAAATTACCGAGCGAACAACTCGGAATGACCACCAGAGTTAGATTTGGGTGTGGTGTGTTCAATCTGCAATCTGATTTGCAGTGTAAAAATAAAGCAGTCAGTATTTACCATGCACAGAAACAAATTAACTCACCCAAATCTAACTCTTTCAGCACATGTTATATCTGCCTCCCCTGCAGTACACATGGTTTTGCCCAACTGCTAACAAAATTCCTGCTGCGATCAACTTGGAATTACCCCCATCGATTGATGTTTTCACACTGCTCGTTCCAACCGCAAAAACTATGAAGAGGATGGGGGCATATACGCAGGGTCCATCCTGTGCATGTGCCTACATTTTCTCCGGGTGCCCCGCAGAAAATGCGAATGCCTCTGCCTGTCAATCAGTAGAGGGCGTACCTTCGCAGGTATATCGCGATCATGAGCCATGTCTCCCATTTTTGTCATTATAGGTGCTCTGTGAGCTGCTGACCATGCCCCAGCCCCTCTGTCTCCCGTGAATAGACATTGTGGCTTATTCAGACCAGATCGCTTCAATTTATTTTCACCCAGCGGGCAATCAGGTCTGCACTGCACATGCGTATGCGCCACAATGCGTAGGTGCGACGGTCCGGAGATCACAAGAAGATTGAGAAGAAGAGGGTGTTTGTGTGGGTGGCAACTGAATGTTTCTAGGGAGTGTCCGGAAAAACACTGGAGGGACCCGGCGTTTTGTGGGAGGATTTGTGACGTCACCTCAATGGCTGAGTAAGTGCTGAGCTGTGCAGCTCTTGTGCACATGTGATCACACACCTGCACAGCAAATTTTCCCTTCCGCTGTAGGCGTCAACTACCTGAGCACAGGGATGCAAAAAACACACCCTAGCGATCAGGTCTGAATTACCCACAATGTGCATATTTGCAGAGCAACAAGCTACAGGGAGCCTTCCACCCCCCCCTTCCCCATGACTATGGGACACTGGGGGGGGGGGGGGTTGTTTGGGTTAGCTGGACATTCCCAAAAAAGTGACTGTCCTGCAAAAATTGGGTTAGTTGGGAGGTATGTGCAAATACATTTATTGTTTTGCATGCAGGGTAAATACTGGCTTCTTTGACATTTAGCCACAAATGCTGCACAGTTGAATTACAGTATTACACTGCAATTAACAGTTATGCTAGGACATTCCTTCTCCCAAAATCTACCTCTCTCTGCATGTTACATCTGTCCCACAGTGGCGTGCGGTGAGGTCAGTGGCTAGTGAGGCACTACAGCCATAATGTCCGCTGAATTCTGCCGATGACCCTTAGCCAATGCCCGCTACTGCCTCTGAGCCGATACCCACTGCCACCGCCAATGGCTTACAAACTCTCCCACAATCAACTGACCCAGCCCTCCACCACTAATTTCTATCTCAGTCCGATGCCGCCAATGCCCTGCTCATTGTTCTTGTGATATATTGTAAATTTTTAAAGAAAAAAAAAATGAGTGTTTGGGACTGGGAAGGGTGAGGGAGGAGGACATGAATGCACTTTTGTTGTCCAGGGCTTCCATTAACTTAAAGGAGAAGGGTCTGAATGGGTTAAAAAAAAATGTGTGAGGTCCCCCCTCCTTAGTATAACCAGCCTCTTTGAGCCGGTCCTGGTTATTTAAATACTGGGGGGAAAAATGGACAGAGGTTCCCCGTATTTAGACAACCAGCACCGGGCTCTTAGACGGGTCCTGGTTCCAAAAATACGTGGGACAAAAGATGTAGGGGTCCCCCATATTTTTAAAACCAGCACCGGGCTCCACTAGCCAGAGAGATAATGCCACAGACGGGGGACACTTTTATGTAGGTCCCTGCGGCCCTGGCATTACCCCTCCAACTAGTCACCCCTGGCCGGGGTTCCCTGGAGGAGTGGGGACCCCTTAAATCAAGAGGTTCCTCCCCTCGAGGCACCCAAGGGCCAGGGGTGAAGCCCGAGGCTGTCCCCAGCACCCCTGGGTGGTGGGTGCCGGGCTGATAGCCATAAGTGTAAAAAAAGAACATTGTTTTTTTGTTGTGGAAGTACAAGGCCCAGCAAGCCTCCCCCACTTGCTGGTACTTGGAGAACCTCAAGTACCAGCAGGCGGGGAAATAACGGGCTCGCTGGTACCTGTAGTTCTACAACAACAAAAAAATACCCAAATAAAAACACAAACACACACACCGTGACAGTAAAATTATTGAGACAGGCTGTAGCATGTGGATGCATGTAACCCTATAAAAGTGATGGATTGGGTGACTATTACAATACCCACTGTTGCTGTCTGAAAAATGATGGATTTATAGATTGCTCTGCCGAGATATGTTTTTTTTCTAAAATGCACCACAGGTATGGATGGATAGTATACTTGATGACACAGAGGTAGGTAGAGCAGTGGCCTACTGTACCGTACTGCTATATATTATATTATTTATTATTATTATTATCCTTTATTTATATGGCGCCACAAGGGTTCCGCAGCACCCAATTACAGAGTACATAAACAAATAATCAAACAGGAAAACAGCAACTTACAGTTGATGACAATATAGGACAAGTACAGGGTAAATAAACATAGCTACATCAGCAGATGACACTGGAATAAGTATCAGGTGGCAGAAGACTGCTGGATTTGGTGCAGCTGAAGATTATTAAAGTAAGAAAAGAGTAAGCACATGAGGGAAGAGGGCCCTGCTCGTGAGAGCTTACATTCTAAAGGGGAGGGGTAGACAGACAGGGGTGAGACAGATGGGGTACATAGAGAGCGTGGAACAGAGGTTTAGGATGAGATTTGGCTGGGTTTGGTGAAGAAGTGGGTCTTGAGAGCCCATTTGAAGTTTTGTAGAGAGGTGGAGAGTCTGAGGGGGAGAGGTAGGGAATTCCAGAGAAGTGGTGCAGCACGTGAAAAATCTTGGAGGTAGGAGTGGGAGGAAGTAATCCGTAGGCAGGAGAGTCGGCGTGCATTAGCAGAGCGAAGAGGACGGGTGGGAGTGTAAAGCGAGATAAGATCAGAGATGTAGATGGGAGAGGAGTGGTTAGGGGCTTTGTAAGCAAGTGTGAGAAGCTTGAAATGGATTCTGAAAGGGAAGGGGAGCCAGGGAAGGACTAGTAAGAGAGGAGAGGTGGACGTAGTGCATTTGGTGAGGAAAATGAGCCGGGCAGCAGCATTGACGATATATTGGAGTGGAGAGAGGTATTTGTCAGGAATGCCAGTCAGGAGGAGATTACAGTAGTCCAGTCTGGAGATGACCAGTGAGTGGATAAGAGTCTTAGTAGCATCCTGGGTCAGAAAGGGTCTGATCCTGGAAATATTTTTTAGATGAAAACGGCAGGTTTGTAAGAGGTGCTGAATGTGTGGTTTGAAGGAGAGGGAGGAGTCAAGGATTACTCCAAGACAGCGCACTTGGGGGGTAGAGGAGATAGTAGTGCCATCAATAGATAATGAGATTGTAGGAGGTGAGGTTATGCGGGAGGGAGGGAAGATGATCAGCTCGATCTTAGACATGTTAAGTTTAAGAAAGCGCTGGGACATCCAGGAAGAGATAGCAGAGAGACAGTTGGAGATACGAGTGAGGAGAGTAGGGGAGAGGTCTGGAGAGGAAAGATAGATTTGAGTGTCATCAGCATAGAGATGATATTGGAAACCAAAAGAACTAATGAGCTTACCTAGTGAGGACGTATAGAGAGAGAAGAGGACCAAGGACAGAACCTTGGGGTACCCCTACAGTTAGTGGAAGTGAGGGGGAGGTGGAGTCATGAGAGGAGACAGAGAATGAACGGTCAGAAAGTTAGGACGACAACCAAGAGAGGGCAGTGTTACGCAGACCAATGGAGTGAAGGATTTGCAGTAGGAGAGGATGGTCCACAGTGTCAAAAGCAGCAGAGAGATCAAGTAGAATAAGTAGAGAGTAGTGTCCCTTAGATTTAGCAGCATGGAGGTCATTGCATACTTTTGTAAGGGCAGTTTCAGTGGAGTGGAGAGGACGGAAGCCAGACTGGAATGGGTCAAGCAGTGAGTGTGAGGAAAGAAAGGAAGTAAGGCGGTTGTAGACAATACGCTCAAGGAGTTTGGAGGCAAAAGGGAGAAGAGAGATGGGTCGGTAGTTGGAGAGAGTGTTTGGATCAAGGGTAGGTTTTTTAAGAATAGGAGAGATGAGAGCGTGGTTGAAGGCAGAGGGGACAGTGCCTGATGAGAGGGAGAGATTGAGAAGGTGGGAAAGATGGGAACAAGCAGAAGAAGAGATGTGGCAGAGGAGGCGGGAGGGGATAGGGTCAAGTGGGGAGGTGGTGAGGGGACAGGAACGAATGAGGGCCATGACTTCCTCTCCAGATGCATGGGAGAAAGATGACAGAGTTGGTGCGAGGGATGGGGAGGGTTGGTAAGGGATGGGAGAAGGCTGGTTACTGATAGTCTGGTGTGATGTGATGTCAGCTCTGGTAAAAGTCAGATTTCTTTGTCTCAGATCTTCCTCTAGCCTTGTTCTTATTTCGAGAGTTCCCTTGTGCTGCCTCAGTTGGATCTCCTTCACTTGACAGGGGGGTGCCCGAGCAGCGACCCTCCCCAGCTCTAGCCCAACTCCTACTAACCTGCCAGGTGAGATACTATAATCACGAAGGTGCTTCTCCCAGGGCAAGGCTCACCCATTGCACTCTGGGTGTGCTGCTCCTGCGATTTCCCCAAATGTGGGAAACTTGACTGCATAATTTGTGTTTCCCCTGGTCGGCTCTCGTATAATTCAGATCTCTTTGTCTCAGGTCTCTCTCCAGCCTAGTTTGCTGTCTGTTTCCACTTCTCTTTTCTTGAGCTGCTCCCTTCTATGCCCTTGCGCACTATCCTGACTTCTCCCGTCTGCTTACTTTGTGCCTTCCAACGCACAATGCGAACTACAGGTAGTGCTGCAGGTCCCACACCCTTTTATTTGCCTTACAGAGCAGCTCTGGAGCTGTTACAGTGCCCAGCTGCTGCAAGAAATCAGCTTGAATGCTTCGGGGCTGGGGCATAGCCAACATGAGCCCCACACCGAAGGAGGGTGGAGGTGTTTAATGCGAACTAGGGGTCATCCAAGCGCCGAAAAATGCTGCCATGCCCTGCACGCCCCTTTTCTCTTTTCATATGCAGACGAGGGTTGAAGCCAACTTTGACCCACTGCTTGGATGACATCACCATATGCAAATCCATCTGCTGCAGGCCTTCCCCCAGGAATGCTTGCACTAGTTGTTGCATTTGGTTTGTTGTTTGGGGGTGCTTCAGTATTAGGTAGCCTTCTGCCCTCCCATGTTCATCTGAAAATATGTGTTCTCCCTGCAGTTGTTGTCCCCAGATGAGAGTTCCCTTGTGCTGCCTCAGTTGAATCTCCTTTACTTGACAGAGATGTGCCTGAGCAGCGGCCCTCCCAAGCCCTATCCCAAATCATACTTATTTTGCATAGGAGATACCATGGTCATGAAGATTGTTCTCCCAGGGTGAGGTTCATTCATTGTATTCTGGGTATGCTGACCCGTATGATTTCCCCAAATGTGGGAAACTCGACTGCATTATTTGTGGTAGTGGGGGACTGTGTTTGTTCTTTCCTCTGGTCAGCTCTGGTAAAAGTCAGATTTATTTGTCTCAGATCTTCCTCTAGCCTTGTTCTTCTTTCGAGAGATTCCTTGTGCTGCCTCAGTTGGATCTCCTTCACTTGACAGGGGGGTGCCCGAGCAGCGACCCTCCCCAGCTCTAGCCCAACTCCTACTTACCTGCCAGGTGATATACTATGATCATGAAGGTGCTTCTCCCAGGGCAAGGCTCACTCATTGCACTCTGGGTGTGCTGCTCCTGTGATTTTTCCAAATGTGGGAAACTTGACTGCATAATTTGTTTTTCCCCTGGTCGGCTCTCGTATAATTCAGATCTCTTTGTCTCAGGTCTCTCTCCAGCCTAGTTTGCTGTCTGTTTCCACTTCTCTTTTCTTGAGCCGCTCCCTTCTATGCCCTTGCGCACTATCCTGACTTCTCCCGTCTGCTTAATTTGACTACAACCACCAATATATTCTGCTGCACTATATATATGCAAAGCTAATTCTGCTGGGTAATTACAACTGACTAAAACCACCAATATATTCTGCTGCACTATATCTATATTTGCAAAGCTAATTCTGCTGGGTAATTACAATTGACTACAACCACCAATATATTCTGCTGCACTATATCTATATATGCAAAGCTAATTCTGCTGAGTAATTACAATTGACTACAACCACCAATATATTCTGCTGCACTATATCTATATATGCAAAGCTAATTCTGCTGGGTAATGCAAATTGAAACATTATTGCATAGTATGTGATTTTGAAGTACTTTTTTAAAGTTTTGAATGATATAGACCCAGTTTAATCTTTGTGGAATGCCTGGTTGTTGTTTTTAAGGTAATTTATTGCCTGGCATTTGAGGGGGTGGGGTGTGGTTACAGATTTCAATTATTGGTTTCACTTGTAATAGTCTTCTACTTAAGTCCAATGGTGTAGGCTGTGCAAAGCCGTTTGGCTGTGCATTTATTGATCTAAGCATGCATTTTTATCAAAGCGTGATAAAATTGACACATAACAGCAGTGTTCAATCAGCATTAATTTATCTTCAGCTGATATCGATTGTGAATTGACGTTTCTTCTCTTCTTGTCACCTACAGGTAATTACAATTGACTACAACCACCAATATATTCTGCTGCACTATATCTATATATGCAAAGCTAATTCTGCTGGGTAATGCAAATTGAAACATTATTGCATAGTATGTGATTTTGAAGTACTTTTTTAAAGTTTTGAATGATATAGACCCAGTTTAGTCTTTGTGGAATGCCTGGTTGTTGTTTTTAAGGTAATTTATTGCCTGGCATTTGAGGGGGTGGGGTGTGGTTACAGATTTCAATTATTGGTTTCACTTGTAATAGTCTTCTACTTAAGTCCAATGGTGTAGGCTGTGCAAAGCCATTTGGCTGTGCATTTATTGATCTAAGCGTGCATTTTTATCAAACCGTGATAAAATTGACACATAACAGCAGTGTTCAATCAGCGTTCAATCGAAGTGAAAAAGAAGGAAAACAGAAGCACACCAATCTAACAAAACAAAGAAAACTGAAGAACTAATAACAAATGTGAGTCACTTACTCCTCAGATCACTCACCTCCTGATTGTTGCATCTGATTACATAGCACAGAACTACCTTACTTGGACATTTCATAAACCATCCATTTCACCTACAAATGCCTGTATCTGTATTATTGTAATTTTGTTTTTTAAGCACAGCTGCACCAATGCAATTTTACCTGCAAACACTTAAAACATCTAACATAATTACCATTGCTTCTTAAACCTCTCACAATCCTTTCATTTCTTACACTCCAAATACTTTTCTGCACCCACTTTATCTACGCTTTTGACTCATTTCATACTAAATCTACACCCCTTGAGCCTACACAGCTTTTCTCACCTGCATTTCTGCAATTCTTCTGCTCGGATTGCCTTACAGTCTCCTCTCCTACTTCCTCTTTCCCTCAACCTATTTACCTACTTAACACTATGTCAAGGTTTTCTTATACTCCCCACATCACTAAGTGTCTACCTAATAATGTATCTTTAGCCTTCCCCCCTAGTCTCCTCCACCTCCTCCTCTCTCCCCTCCTCTGTCTCCCCTCCATCCCTCTGTTTCCTTCCCCCACCTTTCCTGTTACCCCACTTTCATTCACCTCTGCCCCATGGTCCTGCTACCCCACAACTCAGCCCTGCTCCCTCTCTCCCTTCCCTGTCACCTCCCCACACCCCCATCCACATCACACTGACCTCCCTCCCTGCCCACCTCCTGCAGTTTCCCCTCCTAGCTCAGGCACCCGTACCATCACTACTCTCTCATCATCCCTGCCCTCAAAGTTAATCCCACCTCATCGCTACAGCAACCCTGAAAATCTAATTCACATCTCTCCCACAAACTCATACCCCCTATCCTGTGCCCTCTGGAATGCCAGATCTGTTTATAACAAACTGGTCCCCACTCATGACCTTTTCATTTCCAACTCCCTACACCTACTAGCCATTACTGAAACTTGGATTACGCCCTCTGACACTACTTCTGCTGCTGCTCTCTCTGCTGGGGGCCTTACATTCACACACACACCCCGACCTGGGGGTCGCCATGGGGGTGGTGTTGGGGTCCTTTTACCTTCTAGTTACTCCTACCAACTCATACCACCAGAACCATCCCTTATATTCTTTACATTTGAGGTCCACGCCATATGCCTCTTCCAACCAGTTTATCTTAGAGTAGCTGTCATTTACCGCCCCCCTGGCACTGCTTCCAAATTAATCGACAACTTTGCTTCCTGGCTTCCTCACTTCCTCTCTTCTGACATTCCCACCATTATCCTAGGCGATTTCAACATCCCTATTGACATCCCCACACAATCCCCTGCCTCTAAACTCCTTAACCTCACCTCTTCACTTGGTCTCTCCCAGTGGACCTCCTCACCCTCCCATGTGAATGGGAGCTCACTGGATCTGGTCTTCACTCACCGCTGTGATATTTCTGATTTTTCCAACTCCCCATTTCCCCTCTCTGACCACCACCTGCTCTCCTTCAACCTATCTCTCTCGACTTCCCCATCTCTACCTCCTAAGGCTACCATCACTAAGCGTAACATTGAAGCTATTGACACCACATTCCTTTCCTCCCTGTTTGACTCACTTCTCTCTCCTATTCTCTCTCTCTCATGCCCTGAACAAGCCACTTCCACATACAATGCTTCCCTTACTTCTGCTCTTGACTCTGTTGCTCCACCAACCACTATTCACCCTCACAAATTAACACCTCAACCCTGGCACACCAAATGCACCAGATATCTGCAAAAATGCTCACGTACGGCTGAGCGACACTGGAGGAAATCACGCTCTAAGGCAGACTTCCTCCATTTCAAACTTATGCTCTCATCCTTCAGTGCTGCCCTTTCTCTTGCTAAACAGTCATACTTCAAGAACCTCATCTCCTCCCAGTCTTCCAACCCCCGGCGCCTCTTTGCCACTCTCAAC
Organism: Pseudophryne corroboree; assembly: GCF_028390025.1. NCBI lineage: Eukaryota > Metazoa > Chordata > Amphibia > Anura > Myobatrachidae > Pseudophryne > Pseudophryne corroboree. The sequence continues at coordinate 143,265,231 of NC_086446.1, forward strand.
TCACTCCTCTGCCCACCTCGTCTCCCTTCCTCACTCTCTGCTCTTGACTTTGCCACTTACTTCACATCCAAAATTGACTCCATACGTCAGGACATCACATCACACCAGACTATCAGTAACCAGCCTTCTCCCAACCCTTACCAACCCTCCCCATCCCTCGCACCAACTCTGTCATCTTTCTCCCATGCATCTGGAGAGGAAGTCATGGCCCTCATTCGTTCCTGTCCCCTCACCACCTCCCCACTTGACCCAATCCCCTCCCGCCTCCTTTGCCACCTCTCTTCTTCTGCTTTTTCCCATCTTTCCCACCTTCTCAATCTCTCCCTCTCATCAGGCACTGTCCCCTCTGCCTTCAAGCACGCTCTCATCTCTCCTATTCTTAAAAAACCTACCCTTGATCCAAACACTCTCTCCAACTACCGACCCATCTCTCTCCTCCCTTTTGCCTCCAAACTCCTTGAGCGTATTGTCTACAACCGCCTTACTTCCTTTCTTTCCTCACACTCACTGCTTGACCCATTCCAGTCTGGCTTCCGTCCTCTCCACTCCACTGAAACTGCCCTTACAAAAGTATGCAATGACCTCCATGCTGCTAAATCTAAGGGACACTACTCTCTACTTATTCTACTTGATCTCTCTGCTGCTTTTGACACTGTGGACCATCCTCTCCTACTGCAAATCCTTCACTCCATTGGTCTGCGTAACACAGCCCTCTCTTGGTTGTCGTCCTAACTTTCTGACCGTTCATTCTCTGTCTCCTCTCATGACTCCACCTCCCCCTCACTTCCACTAACTGTAGGGGTACCCCAAGGTTCTGTCCTTGGTCCTCTTCTCTTCTCTCTCTATACATCCTCACTAGGTAAGCTCATTAGTTCTTTTGGTTTCCAATATCATCTCTATGCTGATGACACTCAAATCTATCTTTCCTCTCCAGACCTCTCCCCTACTCTCCTCACTCGTATCTCCAACTGTATCTCTGCTATCTCTTCCTGGATGTCCCAGCGCTTTCTTAAACTTAACATGTCTAAGACCGAGCTGATCATCCTACCTCCCTCCCGCATAACCTCACCTCCTACAATCTCATTATCTATTGATGGCACTACTATCTCCTCTACCCCCCAAGTGCGCTGTCTTGGAGTAATCCTTGACTCCTCCCTCTCCTTCAAACCACACATTCAGCACCTCTCACAAACCTGCCGTTTTCATCTAAAAAATATTTCCAGGATCAGACCCTTTCTGACCCAGGATGCTACTAAGACTCTTATCCACTCACTGGTCATCTCCAGACTGGACTGCTGTAATCTCTTCCTGACTGGCATTCCTGACAAATACCTCTCTCCACTCCAATCTATCCTCAATGCTGCTTCCCGGCTCATTTTCCTCACCAAACGCACTACGTCCACCTCTCCTCTCTTACTAGTTCTTCACTGGCTCCCCTTCCCTTTCAGAATCCATTTCAAGCTTCTCACACTTGCTTACAAAGCCCTCACCCACTCCTCTCCCATCTACATCTCTGATCTTATCTCGCTTTACACTCCCACCCGCCCTCTTCGCTCTGCTAATGCACACCGACTCCTGCCTACGGATTACTTCCTCCCACTCCTACCTCCAAGATTTTTCACGTGCTGCACCACTTCTCTGGAATTCCCTATCTCTCCCCCTCAGACTCTCCACCTCTCTACAAAACTTCAAACGGGCTCTCAAGACCCACTTCTTCACCAAACCCAGCCAAATCTCATCCTAAACCTCTGTTCCACGCTCTCTATGTACCCCATCTGTCTCACCCCTGTCTGTCTACCCCTCCCTTTTAGAATGTAAGCTCTCACGAGCAGGGCCCTCTTCCCTCATGTGCTTACTCTTTTCTTACTTTAATAATCTTCAGCTGCACCAAATCCAGCAGTCTTCTGCCACCTGATACTTATTCCAGTGTCATCTGCTGATGTAGCTATGTTTATTTACCCTGTACTTGTCCTATATTGTTGTCAACTGTAAATTGCTGTTTTCCTGTTTGATTATTTGTTTATGTACTCTGTAATTGGGCACTGCGGAACCCTTGTGGCGCCATATAAATAAAGGATAATAATAATAATAATAAATAATATAATATATAGCAGTACGGTACAGTAGGCCACTGCTCTACCTACCTCTGTGTCGTCAAGTATACTATCCATCCATACCTGTGGTGCATTTTAGAAAAAAACATGTCTCGGCAGAGCAATCTATAAATCCATAATTTTTCAGACAGCAACAGTGGGTATTGTAATAGTCACCCAATCCATCACTTTTATAGGGTTACATGCACCCACATGCTACAGCCTGTCTCAATAATTTTACTGTCACGGTGTGTGTGTTTGTGTTTTTATTTGGGTATTTTTTGTTGTTGTAGAACTACAGGTACCAGCAAGCCCGTTATTTCCCCGCCTGCTGGTACTTGAGGTTCTCCAAGTACCAGCAAGCGGGGGAGGCTTGCTGGGCCTTGTAGTTCCACAACAACAAAAACAATATTCTTTTTTTACACACATGGCTATCAGCCCGGCACCCACCACCCAGGGGTGCTGGGGACAGCCTCGGGCTTCACCTCTGGCCCTTGGGTGCCTCGAGGGGAGGAACCTCTTGATTTAAGGGGTCCCCACTCCTCCAGGGAACCCCGGCCAGGGGTGACTAGTTGGAGGGGTAATGCCAGGGCCGCAGGGACCTACATAAAAGTGTCCCCTGTCTGTGGCATTATCTCTCTGGCTAGTGGAGCCCGGTGCTGGTTTTAAAAATATGGGGGACCCCTACATCTTTTGTCCCACGTATTTTTGGAACCTGGACCGTTCTAAGAGCCCGGTGCTGGTTGTCTAAATACGGGGAACCCCTGTCCAATTTTCCCCCCAGTATTTAAATAACCAGGACCAGCTCAAAGAGCCCGAGGCTGGTTATACTAAGGAGGGGGGACCTCACGCATTTTTTTTAACCCATTCAGACCCTTCTCCTTTAAGTTAATGGAAGCCCTGGACAACAAAAGTGCATTCATGTCCTCCTCCCTCACCCTTCCCAGTCCCAAACACTCATTTTTTTTTCTTTAAAAATGTATAATATATAACAAGAACAATGAGCAGGCAGGCAGCGGGCATTGGCGGCATCGGACTGAGATAGAAATTAGTGGTGGAGGGCTGGGTCAGTTGATTGTGGGAGAGTTTGTAAGCCATTGACGGTGGCAGCGGGTATCGGCTCAGAGGCAGTAGCGGGCATTGGCTAAGGGTCATCGGCAGGATTCGGCGGAAATTATGGCTGTAGTGCCTCACTAGCCACTGACCTCACCGCACGCCACTGTGGGACAGATGTAACATGCAGAGAGAGGTAGATTTGGGAGGGGGAATGTCCTAGCATAACTGTTAATTGCAGTGTAATACTGTAATTCAGCTGTGCAGCATTTGTGGCTAAATGTCAAAGAAGCCAGTATTTACCCCGCATGCAAAACAATAAATGTATTTGAACATACCTCCCAACTATACCAATTTTTGCAGGACAGTCACTTTTTTTGGGAATGTCCAGCTAACAACCCCCCCCCCCCTGTGGGGGCCGCAGTGTCCCATAGTCATGGGGAAGGGGGGGGGGGTGGAAGGCTCCCTGTAGCTTGTTGCTCTGCAAATATGCACATTGTGGGTAATTCAGACCTGATCGCTAGGGTGTGTTTTTTGCATCCCTGTAATCAGGTAGTTGCCGCCTACAGCGGAAGGGAAAATTTGCTGTGCAGGTGTGTGATCACATGTGCACAAGAGCTGCACAGCTCAGCACTTACTCAGCCATTGAGGTGACGTCACAAATCCTCCCACAAAACGCCGGGTCCCTCCAGTGTTTTTCCGGACACTCCCTAGAAACATTCAGTTGCAACCCACACAAACACCCTCTTCTTGTCAATCTTCTTGTGATCTCCGGACCGTCGCACTTACGCATTGTGGCGCATACGCTTGTGCAGTGCAGACCTGATTGCCCGTTGGGTGAAAATAAATTGAAGCGATCTGGTCTGAATAAGCCTCAATGTCTATTCACGGGAGACAGAGGGGCTGGGGCATGGCCAGCAGCTCACAGAGCACCTATAATGACAAAAATGGGAGACATGGCTCATGATCGCGATATACCTGCGAAGGTACGCCCTCTACTGATTGACAGGCAGAGGCATTCGCATTTTCTGCGGGGCACCCGGAGAAAATGTAGGCACGCGCACAGGATGGACCCTGCGTATATGCCCCAATCCTCTTCATAGTTTTTGCGGTTGGAACGCGTATTACGATCCAAACTGAATTAGGCCCTATGTCTTATATACACGAGCAGTGTGAAAATGGGGGTAATTCGATGGGGGTAATTCCAAGTTGATCGCAGCAGGAATTTTGTTAGCAGTTGGGCAAAACCATGTGTACTGCAGGGGAGGCAGATATAACATGTGCAGAAAGAGTTAGATTTGGGTGAGTTATTTTGTTTCTGTGCAGGGTAAATACTGACTGCTTTATTTTTACACTGCAAATTAGATTGCAGATTGAACACACCACACCCAAATCTAACTCTCTCTGCACATGTTAAATCTGCCTTCCCTGCAGTGCACATAGGTGGTCATTCCGAGTTGTTCGCTCGGTAATTTTCTTCGCATCGCAGCGATTTTCCGCTTAATGCGCATGCGCAATGTTCGCACTGCGACTGCGCCAAGTAAATTTGCTATGCAGTTAGGAATATTACTCACGGTTTTTTCATCGTTCTGGTGATCGTAATGTGATTGACAGGAAGTGGGTGTTTCTGGGCGGAAACAGACCGTTTTAGGGGCGTGTGGGAAAAAATGCTACCGTTTCTGGGAAAAACGCGGTAATGGCTGGAGAAACGGAGGAGTGTCTGGGCGAACGCTGGGTGTGTTTGTGACGTCAAACCAGGAACGACAAGCACTGAACTGATCGCACTGGCAGAGTAAGTCTCGAGCTACTCAGAAACTGCACAGAGATGTCTTATCGCAATAGTGCAAATCTTTCGTTCGCAATTTTAAGATGCTAAGATTCACTCCCAGTAGGCGGCGGCTTAGCGTGTGCAATGCTGCTAAAAGCAGCTTGCGAGCGAACAACTCGGAATGAGGGCCATGGGGGGTAATTCTGAGTTGATCGCAGCAGGATTTTTGTTAGCAGTTGGGCAAAACCATGTGCACTGCATTTACGAACAGATGATTTTTTATATAAATTTTAAAATGTTAGTAAATGTGTGTTTTTTTTTCAACCTGGAAGCCCAACATCGATTAAGATCGATCTTAAATAGACCCCTGGGTTTTAAGGATAACCATGGTTGAGTCCAATGGTTAATTCACATTGACCGAAGTTCTAATTAAGTCACCCGTGCTCAAGCATGATATCCTTAAAATCTGGATTGCAATGGCAGCATTTGGGAACTATGCCTAAGGGTTTAATTTTTACATTTATCCACTGACAATAAATCTACCTACAATATCCCTGTAACTGTTATGATTACAGTATTTCACTAAATAATTTAATTTGCTGAACCCTCTGTAAAAAGAAATATTAAGATGCTGTAATTCCCAGATGCAGCAAATTTGTTAGCTAGTGGGCAAAACCATGTGCACTGCAGGGATGGGGGGGGGGGGGGGCAGATATAACATTTGCAGAGAGATTTAGGTGGGTTATATTGTTTGTGTGCAGGGTAAATACTGGCTGTTTTGTTTTTACACTGCAATGTAGATTTCAGTTTGAACACACCGCACCAAAATCTAACTCTCTCTGCACATATTATACACCCCCCCCCCTGCAGTGTACATGGTTTTAGCTAATAAATTTGCTGCTGTGATCAGATCTGAGTTAAGCCCTATGTATTTGGCACTGGCAAAGGGTTAGAGCCTTGCTGTAGAACTCACACCTTTCTTATCATGCATTGTAATATTTCCTATGTCCTGATGTTGTGCTCTCTGCTCCATCCAAGTAAACAGCAATGTAGCGTGGCTATCAAAGAGCGTGAAGATTGCAGATTTCCTGGGATTAATGCTAAAGAATGCTATTATAGAGGCTGCTGCTTTAATTCAAGTGTCACTGGGGTTAAATGGTGTTTTTACCTTAAAAACACAGGTAGAGTATACAGTACAGTGGTAGAGTGGGAGCATGTAGTGCTATTGATTACAGATTTGATGGAGCTTAAACATGGATAAGGTCCATAGCTATAAGAGTTTATCTTGTGTATCCTTTATTCTTAGTCATGGTCAGATAAGATTAGAAAATACCATTTAAGTGGAAATTTCCTGTTAGCTGTTTTAGCTAAATTGCACCAGTTAAAAAAAAAAAAAAAACTAAGCTGCTGTAATTCCTGGATGTTTCCTTACTGCATCAACAGGAAGTGACAAGAAACAATGTAATGTGGAACCGTACAGCAGAAGGGATTGCGGCTACCCCACAATAAGTGCAGCGGAATGTAAGAAGAGGAATTGTTGCTTTGACTGCAGCATTCCCGGGGTTAACTGGTGTTTCTTCAAGTCACAAGGTATGGAGCTGCTGTATAGTTACTCGCAAGTCAGTAGTTGTATGATGCTCACACCTGTTAAGCTGGATACACACAGAATGCCCTACACAGGGGGTGAAATGAGCGCCCCCCCACCCCCCGTACGCTCAGCACACATCACGCTGTGCTGAGCGGGGGGAGAGATGTGTGCTGAGCAGTTCGCTCAGCACACATCTCTCCCCAAAATCGGTCCGTGAATACGGACCTTTAAACTGGATCCACACTTAGATTATCTGTCCATTTTTTTTTTCTAGTTGAAACAAAATTATGCTAATATGTGGCAGCAAATGACAATTGACCATTTGCTCACAAACACTGGAAAACATCCAAAAATGGTCATTTAGATAAATTGGTTAAATCCATTTCATTTAGCTAATTTATCCAAACTACCTTTATTGTATCTTTGTGGGTGAATGATGTGTGGGTCAGTGTTGAGGGTGGTGGAGGAGATGGGTAATAGGCACAGCAGGGTGTGGACAGTCAAATAGTGTGCTTAGAGGTTCAGAGTCATTGTATGAGACTCTGGCAACAGTGAATTGATGAGTCTGGTGTCCATAGGGTGGGACGCACTAACCTTTTTATGCTATTGAAATAGTTCTCCTCCTGACCGACGCAGTTCCTTGCTCCGAGGTTGGTGTATTGTCCTGTTGCAGCGCCTCTCCACTGTGGTCACAGTGAGCTGTGTGGTGTTGCTGGCGCATGTCAATCTCCCCCCAACCTCCCTCTGGCATTTCAGACCTACGTACGCATGATGGGATCTTGTATGATATGCGCGTGTGCTGTAGAGATGAAAGTGGCGGTGAGGAGGCAGATCGTGAGATGGGGAAACTTTGTGGACTGTTAGCGAAGGGGAGCACTGGGCAATCTGAGTTGCAAAGAGGGCAGCAGAAGAGGTTATTGCATGTGCACTGGTGACAGGTCCATCCTTGGTGGCTAGCCTCAGTGGTAAAGGGGTACATGAGCTAGTGTCCCTTGGTCAGCCATGTACCATGGCCACCTCCCTACCTCCTATATATTCTCCCAAATCTGTCACTTTGTTACGGTCTGCTGCTGGCACTGGTGTATCGTCCTGCAGATGCCGTCTCCGCCCATTGCTGTGACTTCCCCCAGAGTTAGCCACACAGAGTGACAGATCTGGGAAAATATATAGGAGATCATTACTTTCACTTGCAGCCTACCTTATTTTTTGCAGCCTAGCATGCTCCTGACCCCTTCTCTCACTAATACTTATACAACATTCATGAACTCATCTTAAGGTTTCTTTATTATTCAGTCACACTGTCTTGGATCCAAACCATTTCCTGTGGCATTGCAGTCAAACAATTGAGCTATTTACCCTTGCATAGAAAGGTATAATCTAAGCTAGAGAATTCTATTTGGAGCTCACCTTGTACTTTGTGAAGAAATAATCAGCATTGTGGCTGAGCAGATATATGGAGTGTGTGGCTGCACACTGCATTGATCTGCTGAGTTGCAATGCTAATAATTTTTTTTTGCAAAGTACCAATAGCTTCAAATAATGTTCACAATTTTTATGCAGGATCAAGTAGCTCAATGGGTAGGGTGTTTGATTAGAATTCAACAGGTTATAGGTTTGAATCCTGGGTATGGTAGTTTGAGGTGTTATTTAATAAAGTGTGTTTATATATTAGTCACACATGGCTTACTTGTACAAATGGCATGTCACCAGTTAGTGCTGACTGCTGATATGCCATTTGCACAAGCAAGCCATGTGTGACTGTATATGCATTTAAGGAGGGCCCCCCGGCAATACCACAAACCATTGAGTGTCAAGTATACTAGATATATCTTAATATCTCATGTGCTTTCTCTGAGACCAATCTTGTTATGCCCCTTCCCCACGAGGCATGCGCCTTTTGTCCATATTGCAAAAATAGTGTGGGGGGGGGCATATAATTCTCTGTCACAGGGCACTAAAAAGTCTAGTTATGGCTCTGGTATGCATTATGTAATCTGGCAGACCATCTCTCCAACACTGGCTGATTGGAATAGAAATACGGTTATCTATGTGAGCAAATGACCATCAACGATTTACTCTCAAACACTAGAAAATGGACAAAAATGGTCCCCTAAACAAATTGGTTAAATTTTGGGTTTAACCAATTTGTGTAATGACCATTTTTGACCACTTTTCTAGTGTTTGGGAGCAAATGGTTAATTGACATTTGCTCCTATACATTACCAGATTTTTATTCCATCCATCCAGACTGGATAGATAGCCTGACAGATAATTGTGTAGTGTACGCCCAGGATAACTGTCAGTTATGCTTTCTTTTATGATGGCACACAAATGGGTGGGCAGATCCAGGGCAAGCACTGCCCACTCATGCATAGTTGTCAACTGATGTGAAGTTCCAGGGGGCAATATCAGTTATAAATAAAAGTATCTGGAAATTGTCCCTAGTTTAATAAAAAAAAAAAAAATTGATCAACTCCATTTATTTAGTATGATATCCCAGGTGATAGGATGCCGACATCTCAAACTACAATACCAAGGATTCAAACCTATAACCTGTTGAATTCTAATCAAACACCCTACCCATTGAGCTATTTGATCCTGCATAAAAATTGTGAACATTATATGAAGCTATTGGTACTTTGAAAAAAAAAGTATCAGCATTGCAACGCAGCAGATCCATGCAGTTTGCAGCCACACACTACATGTATCTGCTCAGCCACAATGCTGATTATTTCTTCACAAAGTACAAGGTGAGCTCCAAATAGAATTCTCTATCTTAGAATTATACCTTTCTATGCCAAACTTAGAAGTCGGGCCCCCCACCCTGGGATCCCCCAGAGGGAGGCCCGCCCCGTCATGCGGCAGGCTTGTCCGTTTTGGAAGCAGGCTGACGGGCAGCCCAGGCTTGCTTCAGTCTGGGCTTGGCAGGTCTGGAAGCATGAGCTTGCTTTGGGTATGCCTGACCATGGGTACGCTTTACCTGGAGGATGAAAGGGCCAAGGAAAAGTACTTTTAGCCTTCTACGTGGTAGGAGTCATACTAGGTAGGCAAGTTGTTTTAGCAGTAGCCAGATCAGCTACAATCTTATTGAGGTCTTCTCCAAAGAGAGTGTCTCCCTTGATAGGAAGCACCTCCAGGGTTTTCTTGGAATCCATATCCACCGACCAGGATCTCAACCAGCTGTATAAAGTATTACCTTGGAACTGGCTCTCCACTCCCCATTATCTGGTTATCATGACTTCCTCCGCCAGTTTCCAGACTCGCTTGCTGAAGCTCGGCCACTTCTTCCTAGCAGCAGGCTCCTGGATCACTGGGCAGCAGAGGTGCTTGGGAGCCGGATGGGGGAGGAGCAATAAGGCAGGCAGCCTTTGGCACACACACACACACACACACACACACACACACACACACACACCAAAAAAGAACATATCCCAGTTTAACATAACGCTATGTGGTGCAAGGTATGGAGCTGGTCACTTGTATCAGACCTCTGACATTTGCCTTTTCACCCATATTGCATACTTTTTCTTGCAGGTTGTGTCTTAATTCAAGAAGTGTTCTAAGTACTTCAGCTTAGTATCTTTACTGACCCCTCTTTACCCCACACTACATAACTGACCCCTCTATACCCTACACTACATCACTGACCTTTCTATAACCATCACTGCATTACTGACCCCTCTTTACAGTACACTGACCTCTATATACCTGCTAGTACATCCCTGATGCCTATATTCCCTACGCTACATCCCTGACACCTCTATTCCCTACGCCACATCCCTGATGCCTCTATTCCCTACGCCACATCCCTGACGCCTCTATTCCCTACGCCACATCCCTGACGCCTCTATTCCCTACGCCACATCCCTGACGCCTCTATTTCCTACGCTACATCCCTGACGCCTCTATTCCCTACGCCACATCCATGACGCCTCTATTCCCTACGCCACATCCCTGACGCCTCTATTCCCTACGCCACATCCCTGACGCCTCTATTCCCTACGCTACATCCCTGACGCCTCTATTCCCTACGCTACATCCCTGACGCCTCTATACAGTACAATGCATTACTGATCCCTCTAGACCATACATCCTCATTACATCAGAGAGTTAGTGAAACACTGGAAAAAATAAGGGTATAAGTGGACTACAGAAACTGATGCTCTAAACAAAGGAGAGAGAGAGAGAGAGAGAGTAAAGCACAAGGGAAAGTGGGCAATTGGAACACCATAGAGAGAGGAGAGATAGAAATGCCTGAAAAAGTAAAGGGGGTTGGGTATGGCATCCGGCGCTCGGGATTCCAGAGGTCACATGATCCCCAATCCTAATACTAACCCTCTGGGGGGGTGGCGGATAGGGCTAACCCTCAGGGGGTGGCAGCTAGGGCTACCCCCCCCCTCCTAGTGCCTTCCCTTACACCACCTCCCCTGGTCCGACTCCTAACCCTCCCTCCAATACTCACCTTCGGGATGTTGGCTGTCTGTGTGCCGGCACCAGTCTCCCAAGTGGTGTCAGGATTCCAACATCGGTCAAATGACCGCCGGTATACCATCTGCCGGGATGGTAAATGTATCCTGAGGACAGGTAGTGAGTGTGGAGGGATAGGTGGTTCAGTAAAATGTAACGGCTCAAACTGCGATCATTCACTGATAAATTGATTTATAGCTCTCCCTTTTTAACCATTGCAATTATAAAAGCAATGTTTTTTTAAACTTTTAAATAAAGCTTGTTAGCATCCCCAGCACACTGTATATGCTGGGAGATGTAGTTCTCAATATGAAAACATTTAATTACTGTATGAACTCTAATCCCACAACTGAAACCTGGATGGTGCTCCTGGCAAGTGACATCCTGGCCAAGGGGTAGATACGCCCCTGAGGGTCAGGGCCAGCAACAGAAATCTTGGGCCCCAGTACACTGATATCTCTGGGGCCCCCTTAAGCCCCCCTTAACTTGGCAGAGGGATCTTTAAAAAAAAAATGGAGCCTTTGACTCGGACCGTCAGTGAGGCCGGCAGGTGGTTTTCATACTGGGCTATCCAGCTCTTCGGTGGCGGTGGCAGGGACATTCAGAAAAGGGCCAGCACAGCAACATGCATAATAATGGCAATACAGTATGGACAACAGGGACTGGACAAAGTGATGGGGTAAAAGGAGGGGGGAGGGTTTAGTTGGCCTGTTGACACTGCAGCATACTTACGACTGCAAGGGATATAGGACTCTTGAGTTCACGGGCCAATTTCATGGCAGTCTCGGATAGGAGGGCATTGTGGATTCACCAAGGGAATGCTGATGCTGACTCCAAGAAGAAAGGGAGTCTCTTCCCTATGAAGGTGAAGCCTTGTTTGGCGACGGCCTAGTTAATTTGATCTCGGCAGCTCCCGCAGGTAAGCCAACCTTCTTGCCCTATGTTCCCTCTCAACGGATGAAGACGCATCATTATCTACCGCAGTCATTTTGGCCCAATAGATATGCAAGAAGTTAAGATTCCCCTTTCTTTGCAGGTAGAGGAAGGAGAAGGAAGAGGTCTGTAGCCTCTTCAAGATCGCAGGAGCAGAGATTGTCCTCTGCTTCTGCCAAATCCACTGCGTGACGCTGGGGCTTTCTTGCAGGAGCCCACACCAGTGGGGGCACGTCTAAAACTCTTCAGTCAGTTCTGGATTCATTCGGACCTGGACTCGTGGGTTTTACAAATAGTGTCCCAAGGGTACAAACTGGGGTTTCAAGACGTTCCCCCTCACCGATTGTTCAAATCGGCCTTAGTCAGCAGGGAGAAGGTTTTTATTCAAGCCTCTTCGTGGTCCCGAAGCCGGACGGCTCAGTCAGACCAATCTAAATTCTGAAATCCCTCAATTTCTTCCTAAAGAAATTCAATTTCAAGATGGAATCTCTCAGGGTAGTGATCTCCAGTCCGGAGGAAAGAGATTTCATGGTTTTGGTAGACATAAAGGATGCCTACTTACATGTTCCCATTTAGCCACTGCATCAAGCTACCTAAGGTTTGCAATTCAGGATTGTCATTACCAATTTCAGACATTGCCGTTTGGTCTGTCCACGGCTCCGAGGATTTTCACCAGGGTGATGGCGGAAATGATGGTTCTCCTTCGCAAGCAAGGAGTCACAATTATCCCGTACTTGGATGATCTCCTGATAAAGGTGAGATCCAGGGACCAGTTGGTGCAAAACATTGCACTCTCCCTGACAGTTCTTCAACAACATGGTTGGCTCCTACACTTGCCAAAATCGCAGTTGGTCCCAATGACGCGGTAGTTGTTTTTGGGAGTCATACTGGACACAGAAGAGGTTTTCTTCCAGGGGAAAGGCTATGGAGATCCAGAGTCTGGTCAAACAAATTCTGAAACCAGCAAGAGTGTTAATCCATCAATGCATTCGGTTGCTGGGGAAGATGGTTGTGGCCTACGAGGCCATTCAGTTTGGCAGGTTCCATGCTAGAGTGTTCCAGTGGGACCTGTTGGACAAGTGGTCCGGATCCCACCTACACATGCACCGGAGGATAATCCTGTCTTCCAAGACCAGAATCTCACTCCATTGGTGGCTGCACAGTTCTCACCTCCTAGAGGGGCGATGGTTCGGGATCCAGCACTGGATCCTACGGACCACAGATGCAACCCTCCGAGGCTGGGGAGCAGTCACACAGGGGGAAAACGTCCAAGGAAGATGGTCAAGTCAGGAAAGTTGTCTCCACATAAATGTTCTGGAGTTAAGGGCCATTTAATAACTGCAGACACAGTACGCACTGGGACGGGTGCCCAGCATCCTCTACAGACTATGAGAAAAGGATTTACCGGTAGGTATTAAAATCCTAGTTTCTCTAACGTCCTAGAGGATGCTGGGGACTCCGTAAGGACCATGGGGATAGACGGGCTCCGCAGAGTTCATGATCTTCACTGAGGTAACGCACAGCACTGCAGCTGTGCGCCATTGCTCCCATACACCTCACATACTCCGGTCACTGTAAGGGTGCAGGGCGCAGGGGGGGCACCCTGGGCAGCAATATAAACCTCTTTTTGGCAAAAATATAACATATATACAGCTGGGCACTGTATATATGTATGAGCCCCCGCCAATTTTACAGTTTAAGCGGGACAGAAGCCCGCCGCCGAGGGGGCGGGGCTTCTCCCTCAGCACTCACCAGAGCCATTTTTTCTCCAGAGCACCGCTGAGAGGAAGCTCCCCGGACTCTCCCCTGCTTATACCACGGTAGAGAAGAGGGTTGAAAAGAGGGGGGGGCACAAAATTCGGCGCAAATTACATACAGCAGCGCTACTGGACAAACATTAAGTTATTGTGTTATTCCTGGGTTATATAGCGCTGGGGTGTGTGCTGGCATACTCTCTCTCTGTCTCTCCAAAGGGCCTTGTGGGGAAACTGTCTTCAGAAAAAGCATTCCCTGTGTGTGTGGTGTGTCGGTACACGTGTATCGACATGTCTGAGGAAGAAGGCTATATTAGAGAGGAGCGGGAGCAAATGAATGTGGTGTCTCCGCTGACACCTGATTGGATGGATATGTGGAATGCTTTAAATGCTAGTGTAAACTCATTGTACAAAAGATTAGACAAGGCTGAAGCTTTGGGACAGTCAGGGTCTCAACCCATGCCTGATCCTATGTTGCAGGGACTGTCAGGGTCTCATAAGCGCCCACTATCCCAGATTGTTGACACAGATACCGACATGGATTCTGACTCCAGTGTCGATTACGATGATGCAAAGTTACAGCCAAAATTGGCAAAATCCATTCGATATATGATTATGGCAATAAAAGATGTTTTGCACATCACAGAGGAACCCCCTGTCCCTGACAAGAGGGTACATATGTACAAGGGAAAGAAGCCTGAGGTAACCTTTGAGGGGGTCACACGAGCTGAACGAGTTATGTGAAAAAGCTTGGGAATCTCCAGATAAAAGACTGCAGATTTCCAAAAGGATTCTTATGGCGTATCCTTTTCCATCAACGGATAGGTTACGATGGAAATCCTCCCCTAGGATGGACAAAGCATTAACACGCACAGCTACAGTTGGAAAATCAAATTTTTTACCTTATGTTCCCTCAAAGCATAAGAAAGCTCCGCATTATCAAATGCAGTCCTTTCGGTCACAAAGAAACAAGAAAGTGCGAGGTGCGTCCTTTCTTGCCAGAGGTAGGGGCAGAGGAATAAAGCTGCACAACACAGCTAGTTTCCAGGAACAGAAGTCCTCCCCGGCCTCTACAAAATCTACCTCATGACGCTGGGGCTCCACTGGCAGAGTCCGGCCCATGTGATGTCATGCAGCTGCTCTGACCACACCTCCTGTTTCTCCGTTGCCGACCCCATTTTGAAACCATGCCCCCGCACCGCTCCATCTCCGACTTGGAAATGGAGTGTTGTTGACCCCCCTCCCACCCCCCCCTTCACCGATTCACAGACAGAGGCGATCGCATTATCTGCGGGGTGTCGCAGAAAATGCAGGCGGATGCGTATGCTCTTAGCAGTTTTTGCAGTTGGATTGCGATCCAACCTGAATCAGGCCCCATTACCTATCACAATGCACTGCGGGTAGTACAAAATGGGGTTAATATAGGAGAAAAAACCCCAACCTTAACTGTCCCTGGTGGCTAGTGGAGCGGCTGCCCAGTAATCAGTGTCCACGCCAGTGCGCACACGGCCCGCCCCCATCAGCGGCCTCGTGATCCCGGAGGGCGGTGTGTGTGTGTGACTGACCTTAGGAAGAAACCGGAGCCTCCGCTGCAGTGACCCAGCAACCGGGGCACGGGAGTATACTGCGCCATTGGGAGTGATGGAGCTGCAGTAAAGAAGTCTATTAGACCTAGCCTGCTGCAGCCCTTGTAGATTCTTATAAAAAAAGTTCTTCTTTTCTTGCCAAAATTAATAGCTAAGAATAGGCTGCCTGAGGCATCCCCCTGTTAAGTGGCCTGCTACTGAAGGCACCAACTACAAACTGAGCTCCCTGTTCATGGAAGCGAGGTTATAGAGGAGGGGGCGCTGAGCATCTTGGGAACAGTCAAAAGCTTTGAGCCTGTTGGTGCCTCAGATCAAGATCCTACTCTACACCCCAATGTGAATCCTTGTGGAGTCCAGTGTACCCCACAGAAGAAATTAATGTGTCACACCCATTGGCAGCAACATTAGAATAGCTGCTGATGGGCACAATTGAGAAAGGAAGGGGGGAAAACATTTGAATCCAGCACATATATGTAATTTGAATATGTAATTTGTACCTTCCTACTTTAAAATGTAATGGATGAACCTCACCCTGTGAGAACTATCTTCATGATCAAGAGACCTCATATGCAAGATAAGTATGTGTTGGGATAGGGCTGTGGAGGGCGGCTGCTCGGGCACACCCCTGTCAAGTTAAGGAGATTCAACAGAGGCAGCACAAGGGAACTCTCATCTGGGGACAACAACTGCAGGGAGAACACATTTTCAGACGAATGTGGGAGGGCAGAAGGCTGCCTAATACTGAAGCACCCCCAAACAACAAACCAAATGCAGCAACTAGTGCAAGCATTCCTGGGGGAAGGCCTGCAGCAGATGGATTTGAATATGGTGATGTCATCCAAGCAGTGGGCATAGTTGGCTGCAACCCTCGTCTGCATATGAAAAGAGAAAAGGGTCACGCAGGGCATGGCGGCCTTTGTGGGGTTGCGCTTGGATGACGCCTAAATCGCTTTATACACCCCCACCCCCCATCAGTGTGGGCTCATGTTGGCCATGCCCCAGCCCCTGAAGCATTCAAGCTGATTTCTTGCAGCAGCTGGACCCAGTAACAGCTCCAGAGTTGCTCTACAAGACAAGTAAAAGGGTGTGAGCCCTGCAGCACCACCTGTAGTTTGCATACACACATATATAGGACAGCATCTCTTATATGCCCCAGGGTCAATAAAATAGTATCCTTATCTAGGGTATCCATCCCCTCAGATAAGGTATCCGTCCATGCCGCTACAGCACTACACACCCAGGCCGACGCAATTGCCGGTCTGAGTAAGGTACCTGAATGTGTATAAATGGACTTCAGGGTAATCTCCTGTTTGCGGTCAGCAGACTCTTTGAGGGTAGCCGTATACTGGGACGGGAGGGCTACCTTCTTGGATAAGCGTGTTAATGCTTTGTCCACCCTAGGGGAGGATTCCCATCGTAACCTATCCATTGATAGGAAAGGATACGCCATAAGAATCCTTTTGGAAATCTGCAGTCTTTTATCTGGAGATTCCCAAGCTTTTTCACATAACTCGTTCAGCTCGTGTGACCCCCTCAAAGGTTACCTCAGGCTTTTTTCCCTTGTACATATGTACCCTCTTGTCAGGGACAGGGGATTCCTCTCTGATGTGCAAAACATCTTTTATTGCCATAATCATATATCGAATGGATTTTGCCAATTTTGGCTGTAACTTTGCATCATCGTAATCGACACTGGAGTCAGAATCCGTGTCGGTATCTGTGTCAACAATCTGGGATAGTGGGCGCTTATGAGACCCTGACAGTCCCTGCAACATAGGATCAGGCATGGGTTGAGACCCTGACTGTCCCAAAGCTTCAGCCTTGTCTAATCTTTTGTGCAATGAGTTTACACTAGCATTTAAAACATTCCACATATCCATCCAATCAGCTGTCGGTGGAGACACCACATTCATTTGCTCCTGCTCCTCTCTAATATAGCCTTCTTCCTCAGACATGTCGACACACGTGTACCGACACACCACACACACAGGGAATGCTTTTTCTGAAGACAGTTTCCCCACAAGGCCCTTTGGAGAGACAGAGAGAGAGTATGCCAGCACACACCCCAGCGCTATATAACCCAGGAATACACAGTAACTTAACGTTTGCCCAGTAGTACTGCTGTATGTAATTTGCGCCGAATTATGTGCCCCCCCCCCCCTCTTTTCAACTCTCTTGTCTACTATGGTATAAGCAGGGGAGAGTCCGGGGAGCTTCCTCTCAGCGGTGCTGTGAAGAAAAAATGGCGCTGGTGAGTGCTGAGGGAGAAGCCCCGCACCCTCGGCGGCGGGCTTCTGTCCCGCTTAAACTGTAAAATTGGTGGGGGCTCATACATATATATAGTGCCCAGCTGTATATGTGTTATATTTTTGCCAAAAAGAGGTTATATTGCTGCCCAGGTGCCCCGCCCCCCCCTGCGCCCTGCACCCTGCAGTGACTGGAGTGTGTGAGCTGTATGGGAGCAATGGCGCACAGCTGCAGTGCTGTGCGTTACTTCAGTGAAGATCATGAAGTCTTCTGCCACCTCTGAAGTCTTCTTTTCTTCTCATACTCACCCGGCTTCTATCCTCCGGCTCTGCAAGGGGGACGGAGGCGCGGCTCTGGGACGGACGGCGATGGTGAGATCCTGCGTACCAATCCCTCTGGAGCTAATGGTGTCCAGTAGCCTAAGAAGCAGGACCTTGCAACTCAGAGTAGGGCTGCTTCTCTCCCCTCAGTCCCTCGATGAGGGAATCTGTTGCCAGCAGTGCTCCCTGAAAATTAAAAACCTAACAAAATACTTTCTGTCAGAAAGCTCAGGAGAGCTCCTGAAAGCATCCAGTCTCCACTGGGCACAGTATCAAACTGAGGTCTGGAGGAGGGGCATAGAGGGAGGAGCCAGTGTACACCAAGAACTAAAGTCTTTCTTAAAGTACCCATGTCTCCTGCGGAGCCTGTCTATCCCCATGGTCCTTACGGAGTCCCCAGCATCCTCTAGGACGTTAGAGAAAATAGGATTTTAATACCTACCGGTAAATCCTTTTCTCTTAGTCCGTAGAGGATGCTGGGCACCCGTCCCAGTGCGTACTGTGTCTGCAGTTATTAAATGGCCCTTAACTCCAGAATATTTATGTGGAGACAACTTTCCTGACTTGACCATCTTCCTTGGATGTTTTCCCCTGTGTGACTGCTCCCCAGCCTCGGAGGGTTGCATCCGTGGTCCCTAGGATCCAGTCCTGGATCCCGAACCATCGCCCCTCTAGGAGGTGAGAACTGTGCAGCCACCAATGGAGTGAGATTCTGGTCTTGGAAGACAGGATTATCCTCCGGTGCATGTGTAGGTGGGATCCGGACCACTTGTCCAACAGGTCTCACTGGAACACTCTGGCATGGAACCTGCCAAACTGAATGGCCTCGTAGGCCGCAACCATCTTTCCAAGCAACAGAATGCATTGATGGATTAACACTCTTGCTGGTTTTAGAATTTGTTTGACCAGACTCTGGATCTCCATAGCCTTTCCACTGGAAGAAAGCCTCTTCTGTGTCCAGTATGACTCCCAAAAACAACAACCGCGTCATTGGGACCAACTGCGATTTTGAATAGAACCTCACCCTGGGAGAACAATCTTCATGACCATGGTATCTCCTATGCAAAATAAGTATGATTTGGGATAGGGCTGGGGAGGGCCGCTGCTCAGGCACATCTCTGTCAAGTAAAGGAGATTCAACTGAGGCAGCACAAGGGAACTCACATCTGGGGACAACAACTGCAGGGAGAACACATATTTTCAGATGAACATGGGAGGGCAGAAGGCTGCCTAATACTGAAGCACCCCCAAACAACAAACCAAATGCAACAACTAGTGCAAGCATTCCTGGGGGAAGGCCTGCAGCAGATGGATTTGCATATGGTTGTGTCATCCAAGTAGTGGGTCAAAGTTGGCTTCAACCCTCGTCTGCATATGAAAAGAGAAAAGGGGCGTGCAGGGCATGGCGGCCTTTTGCGGCGCTTGGATGACCCCTAGTTCACATTAAACACCCCCACCCTCCTTCGGTGTGGGGCTCATGTTGGCAATGCCCCAGCCCCTGAAGCATTCAAGCTGATTTCTTGCAGCAGCTTGGCACTGTAACAGCTCCAGAGCTGCTCTGTAAGGCAAGTAAAAGGGTGTGGGCCCTGCAGCACTACCTGTAGTTCGCATTGTGCGTTGGAAGGCACAAAGTAAGCAGACAGGAGGAGAAGTCAGGATAGTGCACAAGGGTATAGAAGGGAGGGGCTCAAAAAAAAAGAAGTGGAAACAGACAGCAAACTAGGCTGGAGAGAGACCTGAGACAAAGAGATCTGAATTATATGAAAGCCGACCAGTGGAAACACAAATTATGCAGTCAAGTGTCCCACATTTGGGGAAATCGCAGTAGCAGCACACCCAGAGTGCAATGGGTGAGCCTTGCCCTGGGAGAAGCACCTTCCTGATCATAGTATCTCACCTGGCAGGTAAGTAGGAGTTGGGCTAGAGCTGGGGAGGGTCGCTGCTCGGGCACCCCCCTGTCAAGTGAAGGAGATCCAACTGAGGCAGCGCAAGGGAACTCTCGAAAGAAGAACAAGGCTAGAGGAAGATCTGAGACAAAGAAATCTGACTTTTACCAGAGCTGACCAGAGGAAAGCACAAACACAGTCCCCCACTACCACAAATAATGCAGTCGAGTTTCCCACATTTGGGGAAATCACAGGGGTCAGCATACCCAGAATGCAATGAATGAACCTCACCCTGGGAGAAGAATCTTCATGACCATGGTATCTCCTATGCAAAATAAGTATGATTTGGGATAGGGCTGGGGAGGGCCGCTGCTCAGGCATATCTCTGTCAAGTAAAGGAGATTCAACTGAGGCAGCACAAGGGAACTCTCATCTGGGGACAACAACTGCTGGGAGAACACATATTTTCAGATGAACATGGGAGGGCAGAAGGCTGCCTAATACTAAAGCACCCCCAAACAACAAACCAAATGCAACAACTTGTACAAGCATTCCTGGGGGAAGGTTTGCAGAAGACGCATTTGCATACAGTGATGTCATCCAAGCAGTGGGACAAAGTTGGCTGGAACCCTCATCTGCATATGAAAAGAGAAAAGGGGTATGCAGGGCATGGCGGCCTTTTGCGGCGCTTGGATGACCCTTAGTTCGCATTAAATACCCCCACCCTCCTTTGGTGTGGGGCTCATGTTGGCAATGCCCCTGCCCCTGAAGCATTCAAGCTGATTTCTTGCAGCAGCTTGGCACTGTAACAGCTCCAGAGCTGCTCTGTAAGGCAAGTAAAAGGGTGTGGGCCCTGCAGCACTACCTGTAGTTCGCATTGTGTGTTGGAAGGCACAAAGTAAGCAGACGGGAGAAGTCAGGATAGTGCGCAAGGGCATAGAAGGGAGCGGCTCAAGAAAAGAGAAGTGGAAACAGACAGCAAACTAGGCTGGAGAGAAACCTGAGAAAAAGAGATCTGAATTATACGAGAGCCGACCAGGGGAAACACAAATTATGCAGTCAAGTGTCCCACATTTGGGGAAATCGCAGGAGCAGCACACCCAGAGTGCAATGGGTGAGCCTTGCCCTGGGAGAAGCACATTCATGATCATAGTATCTCACCTGGCAGGTAAGTAGGAGTTGGGCTAGAGCTGGGGAGGGTCGCTGCTCAAGCACCCCCCTGTCAAGTGAAGGAGATCCAACTGAGGCAGCACAAAGGAACTCTCGAAAGAAGAACAAGGCTAGAGGAAGAAATGAGACAAAGAAATCTGACTTTTACCAGAGCTGACCAGAGGAAAGCACAAACACAGTTCCCCACTACCACAAATAATGCAGTCAAGTTTCCCACATTTGGGGAAATCACAGGGGTCAGCATACCTAGAATGCAATGAATGAACCTCACCCTGGGAGAACAATCTTCATGACCATGGTATCTCCTATGCAAAATAAGTATGATTTGGGATAGGGCTGGGGAGGGCCGCTGCTCAGGCACATCTCTGTCAAGTAAAGGAGATTCAACTGAGGCAGCACAAGGGAACTCTCATCTGGGGACAACAACTGCAGGGAGAACACATATTTTCAGATGAACATGGGAGGGCAGAAGGCTGCCTAATACTGAAGCACCCCCAAACAACAAACCAAATGCAACAACTAGTGCAAGCATTCCTGGGGGAAGGCCTGCAGCAGATTGATTTGCATATGGTTATGTCATCCAAGCAGTGGGTCAAAGTTGGCTTCAACCCTCGTCTGCATATGAAAAGAGAAAAGGGGCGTGCAGGGCATGGCGGCCTTTTGCGGCGCTTGGATGACCCCTAGTTCGTATTAAACACCTCCACCCTCCTTCGGTGTGGGGCTCATGTTGGCTATGCCCCAGCCCCTTAAGCATTCAAGCTGATTTCTTGCAGCAGCTGGGCACTGTAACAGCTCCAGAGCTGCTTTGTAAGGCAAGTAAAAGGGTGTGGGCCCTGCAGGACTACCTGTAGTTTGCATTGTGCATTGGAAGGCACAAAGTAAGCAGACGGGAGAAGTCAGGATAGTGCGCAAGGGCATAGAAGGGAGCGGCTCAAGAAAAGAGAAGTGGAAACAGACAGCAAACTAGGCTGGTGAGAGACCTGAGACAAAGAGATCTGAATTATACGAGAGCCGACCAAGGGAAACAAAAATTATGCAGTCAAGTTTCCCACATTTGGGTAAATCGCAGGAGCAGCACACCCAGAGTGCAATGGGTGAGCCTTGCCCTGGGAGAAGCACCTTCATGATCATAGTATCTCACCTGGCAGGTAAGTAGGAGTTGGGCTAGAGCTGGGGAGGGTCGCTGCTCGGGCACCCCCCTGTCAAGTGAAGGAGATCCAACTGAGGCAGCGCAAGGGAACGCTCGAAAGAAGAACAAGGCTAGAGGAAGATCTGAGACAAAGAAATCTGACTTTTACCAGAGCTGACCAGAGGAAAGCACAAACACAGTCCCCCACTACCACAAATAATGCAGTCGAGTTTCCCACATTTGGGGAAATCACAGGGGTCAGCATACATAGAATGCAATGAATGAACCTCACCCTGGGAGAACAATCTTCATGACCATGGTATCTCCTATGCAAAATAAGTATGATTTGGGATAGGGCTGGGGAGGGCCGCTGCTCAGGCACATCTCTGTCAAGTAAAGGAGATTCAACTGAGGCAGCACAAGGGAACTCTCATCTGGGGACAACAACTGCAGTGAGAACACATATTTTCAGATGAACATGGGAGGGCAGAAGGCTGCCTAATACTGAAGCACCCCCAAACAACAAACCAAATGCAACAACTAGTGCAAGCATTCCTGGGGGAAGGCCTGCAGCAGATGGATTTGCATATGGTTCTGTCATCCAAGCAGTGGGTCAAAGTTGGCTTCAACCCTCGTCTGCATATGAAAAGAGAAAAGGGGCGTGCAGGGCATGGCGGCCTTTTGCGGCGCTTGGATGACCCCTAGTTCGCATTAAACACCTCCACCCTCCTTCGGTGTGGGGCTCATGTTGGCTATGCCCCAGCCCCTTAAGCATTCAAGCTGATTTCTTGCAGCAGCTGGGCACTGTAACAGCTCCAGAGCTGCTCTGTAAGGCAAGTAAAAGGGTGTGGGCCCTGCAGCACTACCTGTAGTTCGCATTGTGCGTTGGAATGCACAAAGTAAGCAGACGGGAGAAGTCAGGATAGTGCGCAAGGGCATAGAAGGGAGCGGCTCAAGAAAAGAGAAGTGGAAACAGACAGCAAACTAGGCTGGAGAGAGACCTGAGACAAAGAGATCTGAATTATACGAGAGCCGACCAGGGGAAACACAAATTATGCAGTCAAGTGTCCCACATTTGGGGAAATCGCAGGAGCAACACACCCAGAGTGCAATGGGTAAGCCTTGCCCTGGGAGAAGCACCTTCATGATCATAGTATCTCACTTGGCAGGTAAGTAGGAGTTGGGCTAGAGCTGGGGAGGGTCGCTGCTCGGGCACCCCCCTGTCAAGTGAAGGAGATCCAACTGAGACAGCACAAGAGAACTCTCAAAAGAAGAACAAGGCTAGAGGAAGATCTGAGGCAAAGAAATCTGACTTTTACCAGAGCTGACCAGAGAAAAGCACAAACACAGTCCCCCACTACCACAAATAATGCAGTCGAGTTTCCCACATTTGGGGAAATCACAGGGGTCAGCATACCCAGAATGCAATGAATGAACCTCACCCTGGGAGAACAATCTTCATGACCATGGTATCTATTATGCAAAATAAGTATGATTTGGGATAGGGCTGGGGAGGGCCGCTGCTCAGGCACATCTCTGTCAAGTAAAGGAGATTCAACTGAGGCAGCACAAGGGAACTCTCATCTGGGGACAACAACTGCAGGGAGAACACATATTTTCAGATGAACATGGGAGGGCAGAAGGCTGCGTAATACTGAAGCACCCCCAAACAACAAACCAAATGCAACAACTAGTGCAAGCATTCCTGGGGGAGGGCCTGCAGCAGATGGATTTGCATATGGTGATGTCATCCAAGCAGTGGGTCAAAGTTGGCTTCAACCCTCGTCTGCATATGAAAAGAGAAAAGGGGCGTGCAGGGCATGGCGGCCTTTTGCGGCGCTTGGATGACCCCTAGTTCGCATTAAACACCTCCACCCTCCTTCGGTGTGGGGCTCATGTTGGCTATGCCCCAGCCCCTTAAGCATTCAAGCTGATTTCTTGCAGCAGCTGGGCACTGTAACAGCTCCAGAGCTGCTTTGTAAGGCAAGTAAAAGGGTGTGGGCCCTGCAGCACTACCTGTAGTTTGCATTGTGCATTGGAAGGCACAAAGTAAGCAGACGGGAGACGTCAGGATAGTGCGCAAGGGCATAGAAGGGAGCGGCTCAAGAAAAGAGAAGTGGAAACAGACAGCAAACTAGGCTGGAGAGAGACCTGAGACAAAGAGATCTGAATTATACGAGAGCCGACCAAGGGAAACAAAAATTATGCAGTCAAGTTTCCCACATTTGGGGAAATCGCAGGAGCAGCACACCCAGAGTGCAATGGGTGAGCTTTGCCCTGGGAGAAGCACCTTCATGATCATAGTATCTCACCTGGCAGGTAAGTAGGAGTTGGGCTAGAGCTGGGGAGGGTCACTGCTCGGGCACCCCCCTGTCAAGTGAAGGAGATCCAACTGAGGCAGCGCAAGGGAACTCTCGAAAGAAGAACAAGGCTAGAGGAAGATCTGAGACAAAGAAATCTGACTTTTACCAGAGCTGACCAGAGGAAAGCACAAACACAGTCCCCCACTACCACAAATAATGCAGTCGAGTTTCCCACATTTGGGGAAATCACAGGGGTCAGCATACCCAGAATGCAATGAATGAACCTCACCCTGGGAGAACAATCTTCATGACCATGGTATCTCCTATGCAAAATAAGTATGATTTGGGATAGGGCTGGGGAGGGCCGCTGCTCAGGCACATCTCTGTCAAGTAAAGGAGATTCAACTGAGGCAGCACAAGGGAACTCTCATCTGGGGACAACAACTGCAGGGAGAACACATATTTTCAGATGAACATGGGAGGGCAGAAGGCTGCCTAATACTGAAGCACCCCCAAACAACAAACCAAATGCAACAACTAGTGCAAGCATTCCTGGGGGAAGGCCTGCAGCAGATGGATTTGCATATGGTTCTGTCATCCAAGCAGTGGGTCAAAGTTGGCTTCAACCCTCGTCTGCATATGAAAAGAGAAAAGGGGCGTGCAGGGCATGGCGGCCTTTTGCGGCGCTTGGATGACCCCTAGTTCGCATTAAACACCTCCACCCTCCTTCGGTGTGGGGCTCATGTTGGCTATGCCCCAGCCCCTTAAGCATTCAAGCTGATTTCTTGCAGCAGCTGGGCACTGTAACAGCTCCAGAGC
Source organism: Pseudophryne corroboree (assembly GCF_028390025.1). Taxonomy (NCBI): domain Eukaryota; kingdom Metazoa; phylum Chordata; class Amphibia; order Anura; family Myobatrachidae; genus Pseudophryne; species Pseudophryne corroboree. The sequence goes on from NC_086446.1 coordinate 143,290,347, forward strand.
TGCTCTGTAAGGCAAGTAAAAGGGTGTGGGCCCTGCAGCACTACCTGTAGTTCGCATTGTGCGTTGGAATGCACAAAGTAAGCAGACGGGAGAAGTCAGGATAGTGCGCAAGGGCATAGAAGGTAGCGGCTCAAGAAAAGAGAAGTGGAAACAGACAGCAAACTAGGCTGGAGAGAGACCTGAGACAAAGAGATCTGAATTATACGAGAGCCGACCAGGGGAAACACAAATTATGCAGTCAAGTGTCCCACATTTGGGGAAATCGCAGGAGCAACACACCCAGAGAGCAATGGGTGAGCCTTGCCATGGGAGAAGCACCTTCAAGATCATAGTATTTAACCTGGCAGGTAAGTAGGAGTTGGGCTAGAACTGGGGAGGGTCGCTGCTCGGGCACCCCCCTGTCAAGTGAAGGAGATCCAACTGAGACAGCACAAGAGAACTCTCAAAAGAAGAACAAGGCTAGAGGAATATCTGAGACAAAGAAATCTGACTTTTACCAGAGCTGACCAGAGGAAAGCACAAACACAGTCCCCCACTACCACAAATAATGCAGTCGAGTTTCCCACATTTGGGGAAATCACAGGGGTCAGCATACCCAGAATGCAATGAATGAACCTCACCCTGGGAGAACAATCTTCATGACCATGGTATCTCCTATGCAAAATAAGTATGATTTGGGATAGGGCTGGGGAGGGCCGCTGCTCAGGCACATCTCTGTCAAGTAAAGGAGATTCAACTGAGGCAGCACAAGGGAACTCTCATCTGGGGACAACAACTGCAGGGAGAACACATATTTTCAGATGAACATGGGAGGGCAGAAGGCTGCCTAATACTGAAGCACCCCCAAACAACAAACCAAATGCAACAACTAGTACAAGCATTCCTGGGGGAAGGTCTGCAGAAGACGCATTTGCATACAGTGATGTCATCCAAGCAGTGGGCCAAAGTTGGCTGGAACCCTCATCTGCATATGAAAAGAGAAAAGGGGTATGCAGGGCATGGCGGCCTTTTGCGGCGCTTGGATGACCCTTAGTTCGCATTAAACACCCCCACCCTCCTTCGGTGTGGGGCTCATGTTGGCTATGCCCCAGCCCCTTAAGCATTCAAGCTGATTTCTTGCAGCAGCTGGGCACTGTAACAGCTCCAGAGCTGCTTTGTAAGGCAAGTAAAAGGGTGTGGGCCCTGCAGCACTACCTGTAGTTTGCATTGTGCATTGGAAGGCACAAAGTAAGCAGACGGGAAAAGTCAGGATAATGCGCAAGGGCATAGAAGGGAGCGGCTCAAGAAAAGAGAAGTGGAAACAGACAGCAAACTAGGCTGGAGAGAGACCTGAGACAAAGAGATCTGAATTATACAAGAGTCGACCAAGGGAAACAAAAATTATGCAGTCATGTTTCCCACATTTGGGGAAATCGCAGGAGCAGCACACCCAGAGTGCAATGGGTGAGCCTTGCCCTGGGAGAAGCACCTTCATGATCATAGTATCTCACCTGGCATGTAAGTAGGAGTTGGGCTAGAGCTGGGGAGGGTCGCTGCTCGGGCACCCCCATGTCAAGTGAAGGAGATCCAACTGAGGCAGCGCAAGGGAACTCTCGAAAGAAGAACAAGGCTAGAGGAAGATCTGAGACAAAGAAATCTGACTTTTACCAGAGCTGACCAGAGGAAAGCACAAACACAGTCCCCCACTACCACAAATAATGCAGTCGAGTTTCCCACATTTGGGGAAATCACAGGGGTCAGCATACCCAGAATGCAATGAATGAACCTCACCCTGGGAGAACAATCTTCATGACCATGGTATCTCCTATGCAAAATAAGTATGATTTGGGATAGGGCTGGGGAGGGCCGCTGCTCAGGAACATCTCTGTCAAGTAAAGGAGATTCAACTGAGGCAGCACAAGGGAACTCTCATCTGGGGACAACAACTGCAGGGAGAACACATATTTTCAGATGAACATGGGAGGGCAGAAGGCTGCCTAATACTGAAGCACCCCCAAACAACAAACCAAATGCAACAACTAGTACAAGCATTCCTGGGGGAAGGCCTGCAGCAGATGGATTTGCATATGGTGATGTCATCCAAGCAGTGGGTCAAAGTTGGCTTCAACCCTCGTCTGCATATGAAAAGAGAAAAGGGGTGTGCAGGGCATGGCGGCCTTTTGCGGCGCTTGGATGACCCCTAGTTCGCATTAAACACCTCCACCCTCCTTCGGTGTGGGGCTCATGAGTGCTATGCCCCAGCCCCTTAAGCATTCAAGCTGATTTCTTGCAGCAGCTTGGGCACTGTAACAGCTCCAGAGCTCCTCTGTAAGGCAAGTAAAAGGGTGTGGGCCCTGCAGCACTACCTGTAGTTCGCATTGTGCGTTGGAATGCACAAAGTAAGCAGACGGGAAAAGTCAGGATAGTGCGCAAGGGCATAGAAGGGAGCGGCTCAAGAAAAGAGAAGTGGAAACAGAGAGCAAACTAGGCTGGAGAGAGACCTGAGACAAAGAGATCTGAATTATCTCAGAGCCGACCAGGGGAAACACAAATTATGCAGTCAAGTGTCCCACATTTGGGGAAATCGCAGGAGCAACACACCCAGAGTGCAATGGGTAAGCCTTGCCCTGGGAGAAGCACCTTCATGATCATAGTATCTCACTTGGCAGGTAAGTAGGAGTTGGGCTAGAGCTGGGGAGGGTCGCTGCTCGGGCACCCCCCTGTCAAGTGAAGGAGATCCAACTGAGACAGCACAAGAGAACTCTCAAAAGAAGAACAAGGCTAGAGGAAGATCTGAGGCAAAGAAATCTGACTTTTACGAGAGCTGACCAGAGAAAAGCACAAACACAGTCCCCCACTACCACAAATAATGCAGTCGAGTTTCCCACATTTGGGGAAATCACAGGGGTCAGCATACCCAGAATGCAATGAATGAACCTCACCCTGGGAGAACAATCTTCATGACCATGGTATCTCCTATGCAAAATAAGTATGATTTGGGATAGGGCTGGGGAGGGCCGCTGCTCAGGCACATCTCTGTCAAGTAAAGGAGATTCAACTGAGGCAGCACAAGGGAACTCTCATCTGGGGACAACAACTGCAGGGAGAACACATATTTTCAGATGAACATGGGAGGGCAGAAGGCTGCCTAATACTGAAGCACCCCCAAACAACAAACCAAATGCAACAACTAGTACAAGCATTCCTGGGGGAAGGCCTGCAGCAGATGGATTTGCATATGGTGATGTCATCCAAGCAGTGGGCCAAAGTTGGCTGGAACCCTCATCTGCACATGAAAAGAGAAAAGGGGTATGCAGGGCATGGCGGCCTTTTGCATTGTGCGTTGGAATGCACAAAGTAAGCAGACGAGAGAAGTCAGGATAGTGCGCAAGGGCATAGAAGGGAGCGGCTCAAGAAAAGAGAAGTGGAAACAGACAGCAAACTAGGCTGGAGAGAGACCTGAGACAAAGAGATCTGAATTATACGAGAGCCGACCAAGTTCAATCCCACCCAGGAACGTAATTGACCTTGTTATCAGATTTTGGTGATCTTTAAGTAGACAAGTCAAAATTTCAAACCCCCTCTTATGGTGTAGGGTACCTGGCCTTCTCTGATGTAATCAGAGTTAGATTTGATTCAGTGATTTTATAAAAACAGCTAGGAAGCACAATTTAGCAGTGGGTTGCAGAGAAAAAGAAATATGCTGGCAAAAAAATCCAATTGAGTGATTAAACAGCTCTTCATTTTCTGGCTTTATTTTTATGCTAACAAATTTGTTCTCCTGAAAAGTGTCCACAAAGCCAAGTCTCTGATTAACACCTTTGTAAGGATGGTTTTTCACCTATTACTAAATTAAACTTGCTTCATTGGAAAGGCAGCAAGATGCATCCTCATTTCAATGTCTACTGAAATAATACGGGTTGACACCAGGAAACATTAACGCCACTGCATCCTTGCTGCTTTCTCATGTGGAAGTCTGTTTAATGTGAAAACAAGGTGATATCTAATTAGCACACAGGTAAGGAATTAAGAAAATCTTTATTTAAGGGTGAAGATGTTGCTAACAAAATCGTTGCCCCAATGCATCATTGAAATTCAAGCTGAAAAGATGATTTTAATATATCACTTGTACATTTTGTATTGCTCTTCTGGTGACAATGTAGTTTGTTTTTGTCAATTACCATTTTAATAATAGGGTAAAGAAAATTAAGTGGATTTTTGAAAGAAAACAATACTGTCAATATACTATTAAAACAAATAAAAATGGTAAAAGTTATTGTACTTTAAGTAAAAATAAAAGAACCAAAATATCAATCCCAGTTTTGGATTACTTTAATTAACAAAAAAAAAATGCATATAGCAAAGGATAGTTTCAATCTGCCTACCTCTGGGTTATGGGCCCAGCATGCTTCCATTGCAGTACTCTGCTGCACATGTAAGTGCAAGAGAACCTGAAGCACTCACTCATCATGGAAAAGTACCAATGTGTTTCTTCGTTGGTTGGTGGAAGAAACATCTTACAAAAACTCTCCAGATTATTGACTTTTTAAAGTTTTTCTAGGAAACGTTCTAGATAAATGCTTATTAGCCTTTGTCAGTATGTACTTTTTGCAAAGTGTCTCTGTGGCGCAATCGGTTAGTGTGTTCGGCTATTAACCAAAAGGTTGGTGGTTCAATCCCACCCAGGGACGTAATTGACCTTTTGATCAGATTTTGGTGATCTTTAAGTAGACAAGTCAAAATTTCAAACCCCCTGTTATGGTGTAGGGTACCTGGCCTTCTCTGATGTAATCAGAGTTAGATTTGATTCAGTGATTTTATAAAAACAGCTAGGAAGCACAATTTAGCAGTGGGTTGCAGAGAAAAAGAAATATGCTGGCAAAAAAATCCAATTGAGTGATTAATAGAGATGAGCGGGTTCGGTTCCTCGGAATCCGAACCCGCCCGAACTTCAGCTTTTTTTACACGGATCCGAGCGACTCGGATCTTCCCGCCTTGCTCGGTTAACCCGAGCGCGCCCGAACGTCATCATGACGCTGTCGGATTCTCGCGAGGCTCGGATTCTATCGCGAGACTCGGATTCTATATAAGGAGCCGCGCGTCGCCGCCATTTTCACACGTGCATTTAGATTGATAGGGAGAGGACGTGGCTGGCGTCCTCTCCATTTAGATTAGAAGAGAGAGAGTGAGATTGAGACAGAGACACTTGATTTACTGGAGCTTAGGAGTACTAGAGAGTGCAGAGTTTACTAGTGACTGACCACTGACCAGTGACCACCAGTGCAGTTTTATTTAATATAATCCGTTCTCTGCCTGAAAAAAAACGATACACAGTGACTCAGTCACATACCATATCTGTGCTCAGCCCAGTGTGCTGCATCATCTATGTATAATATCTGACTGTGCTCACACAGCTTAATTGTGGGGGAGACTGGGGAGCAGTTATAGGTTATAGCAGGAGCCAGGAGTACATACATATTATTAAAATTAAACAGTGCACACTTTTGCTGCAGGCAGGAGTGCCACTGCCAGTGTGACTGACCAGTGACCTGACCACACTGACCACCAGTATAGTATACTATATTGTGATTGCCTGAAAAAGTTAAACACTCGTCGTGTGACTTGTGTGGTGTTTTTTTATTCTATAAAAAACTCATTCTGCTGACAGACAGTGTCCAGCAGGTCCGTCATTATATAATATATACCTGTCCGGCTGCAGTAGTGATATATATATATTTTTTATATCATTATTTATCATCCAGTCGCAGCAGACACAGTACGGTAGTTCACGGCTGTAGCTACCTCTGTGTCGGCACTCGGCAGTCCATCCATAATTGTATACCACCTACCCGTGGTTTTTTTTTTCTTCTTTATACATACTACATCTCATTATCATCCAGTCTATATTAGCAGCAGACACAGTACAGTACGGTAGTCCACGGCTGTAGCTACCTCTGTGTCGGCACTCGGCAGTCCATCCATAATTGTATACCACCTACCCGTGGTTTTTTTTTCTTTCTTCTTTATACATACTACATCTCATTATCAACCAGTCTATATTAGCAGCAGACACAGTACAGTACGGTAGTCCACGGCTGTAGCTACCTCTGTGTCGGCACTCGGCAGTCCGTCCATAATTGTATACCACCTACCCGTGGTTTTTTTTTCTTTCTTCTTTATACATACTACATCTCATTATCATCCAGTCTATATTAGCAGCAGACACAGTACAGTACGGTAGTCCACGGCTGTAGCTACCTCTGTGTCGGCACTCGGCAGTCCGTCCATAATTGTATACCACCTACCCGTGGTTTTTTTTTCTTTCTTCTTTATACATACTACATCTCATTATCAACCAGTCTATATTAGCAGCAGACACAGTACAGTACGGTAGTCCACGGCTGTAGCTACCTCTGTGTCGGCACTCGGCAGTCCATCCATAATTGTATACCACCTACCCGTGGTTTTTTTTTCTTTCTTCTTTATACATACTACATCTCATTATCAACCAGTCTATATTAGCAGCAGACACAGTACAGTACGGTAGTCCACGGCTGTAGCTACCTCTGTGTCGGCACTCGGCAGTCCATCCATAATTGTATACCACCTACCCATGGTTTTTTTTTCTTTCTTCTTTATACATACTACATCTCATTATCATCCAGTCTATATTAGCAGCAGACACAGTACAGTACGGTAGTCCACGGCTGTAGCTACCTCTGTGTCGGCACTCGGCAGTCCATCCATAATTGTATACCACCTACCCGTGGTTTTTTTTTTCTTCTTTATACATACTACATCTCATTATCATCCAGTCTATATTAGCAGCAGACACAGTACAGTACGTTATTCCACGGCTGTAGCTACCTCTGTGTCGGCACTCGGCAGTCCATCCATAATTGTATACCACCTACCCGTGGTTTTTTTTTCTTTCTTCTTTATACATACTACATCTCATTATCAACCAGTCTATATTAGCAGCAGACACAGTACAGTACGGTAGTCCACGGCTGTAGCTACCTCTGTGTCGGCACTCGGCAGTCCGTCCATAATTGTATACCACCTACCCGTGGTTTTTTTTTCTTTCTTCTTTATACATACTACATCTCATTATCATCCAGTCTATATTAGCAGCAGACACAGTACAGTACGGTAGTCCACGGCTGTAGCTACCTCTGTGTCGGAACTCGGCAGTCTGTCCATAATTGTATACCACCTACCCGTGGTTTTTTTTTCTTTCTTCTTTATACATACTACATCTCATTATCAACCAGTCTATATTAGCAGCAGACACAGTACAGTACGGTAGTCCACGGCTGTAGCTACCTCTGTGTCGGCACTCGGCAGTCCATCCATAATTGTATACCACCTACCCGTGGTTTTTTTTTCTTTCTTCTTTATACATACTACATCTCATTATCAACCAGTCTATATTAGCAGCAGACACAGTACAGTACGGTAGTCCACGGCTGTAGCTACCTCTGTGTCGGCACTCGGCAGTCCATCCATAATTGTATACCACCTACCCGTGGTTTTTTTTTCTTTCTTCTTTATACATACTACATCTCATTATCAACCAGTCTATATTAGCAGCAGACACAGTACAGTACGGTAGTCCACGGCTGTAGCTACCTCTGTGTCGGCACTCGGCAGTCCATCCATAATTGTATACTAGTATCCATCCATCTCCATTGTTTACCTGAGGTGCCTTTTAGTTGTGCCTATTAAAATATGGAGAACAAAAATGTTGAGGTTCCAAAATTAGGGAAAGATCAAGATCCACTTCCACCTCGTGCTGAAGCTGCTGCCACTAGTCATGGCCGAGACGATGAAATGCCAGCAACGTCGTCTGCCAAGGCCGATGCCCAATGTCATAGTACAGAGCATGTCAAATCCAAAACACCAAATATCAGTAAAAAAAGGACTCCAAAACCTAAAATAAAATTGTCGGAGGAGAAGCGTAAACTTGCCAATATGCCATTTACCACACGGAGTGGCAAGGAACGGCTGAGGCCCTGGCCTATGTTCATGGCTAGTGGTTCAGCTTCACATGAGGATGGAAGCACTCAGCCTCTCGCTAGAAAACTGAAAAGACTCAAGCTGGCAAAAGCACCGCAAAGAACTGTGCGTTCTTCGAAATCCCAAATCCACAAGGAGAGTCCAATTGTGTCGGTTGCGATGCCTGACCTTCCCAACACTGGACGTGAAGATCATGCGCCTTCCACCATTTGCACGCCCCCTGCAAGTGCTGGAAGGAGCACCCGCAGTCCAGTTCCTGATAGTCAGATTGAAGATGTCAGTGTTGAAGTACACCAGGATGAGGAGGATATGGGTGTTGCTGGCGCTGGGGAGGAAATTGACAAGGAGGATTCTGATGGTGAGGTGGTTTGTTTAAGTCAGGCACCCGGGGAGACACCTGTTGTCCGTGGGAGGAATATGGCCGTTGACATGCCTGGTGAAAATACCCAAAAAATCAGCTCTTCGGTGTGGAAGTATTTCACCAGAAATGCGGACAACATTTGTCAAGCCGTGTGTTCCCTTTGTCAAGCTGTAATAAGTAGGGGTAAGGACGTTAACCACCTCGGAACATCCTCCCTTATACGTCACCTGCAGCGCATTCATAATAAGTCAGTGACAAGTTCAAAAACTTTGTCCGACAGCGGAAGCAGTCCACTGACCAGTAAATCCCTTCCTCTTGTAACCAAGCTCACGCAAACCACCCCACCAACTCCCTCAGTGTCAATTTCCTCCTTCCCCAGGAATGCCAATAGTCCTGCAGGCCATGTCACTGGCAATTCTGACGAGTCCTCTCCTGCCTGGGATTCCTCCGATGCATCCTTGCGTGTAACGCCTACTGCTGCTGGCGCTGCTGTTGTTGCTGCTGGGAGTCGATGGTCATCCCAGAGGGGAAGTCGTAAGCCCACTTGTACTACTTCCAGTAAGCAATTGACTGTCCAACAGTTCTTTGCGAGGAAGATGAAATATCACAGCAGTCATCCTGCTGCAAAGCGGATAACTGAGGCCTTGACAACTATGTTGGTGTTAGACGTGCGTCCGGTATCCGCCGTTAGTTCACAGGGAACTAGACAATTTATTGAGGCAGTGTGCCCCCGTTACCAAATACCATCTAGGTTCCACTTCTCTAGGCAGGCGATACCGAGAATGTACACGGACGTCAGAAAAAGACTCACCAGTGTCCTAAAAAATGCAGTTGTACCCAATGTCCACTTAACCACGGACATGTGGACAAGTGGAGCAGGGCAGGGTCAGGACTATATGACTGTGACAGCCCACTGGGTAGATGTATGGACTCCCGCCGCAAGAACAGCAGCGGCGGCACCAGTAGCAGCATCTCGCAAACGCCAACTCTTTCCTAGGCAGGCTACGCTTTGTATCACCGCTTTCCAGAATACGCACACAGCTGAAAACCTCTTACGGCAACTGAGGAAGATCATCGCGGAATGGCTTACCCCAATTGGACTCTCCTGTGGATTTGTGGCATCGGACAACGCCAGCAATATTGTGTGTGCATTAAATATGGGCAAATTCCAGCACGTCCCATGTTTTGCACATACCTTGAATTTGGTGGTGCAGAATTTTTTAAAAAACGACAGGGGCGTGCAAGAGATGCTGTCGGTGGCCAGAAGAATTGCGGGACACTTTCGGCGTACAGGCACCACGTACAGAAGACTGGAGCACCACCAAAAACTACTGAACCTGCCCTGCCATCATCTGAAGCAAGAAGTGGTAACGAGGTGGAATTCAACCCTCTATATGCTTCAGAGGTTGGAGGAGCAGCAAAAGGCCATTCAAGCCTATACAATTGAGCACGATATAGGAGGTGGAATGCACCTGTCTCAAGTGCAGTGGAGAATGATTTCAACGTTGTGCAAGGTTCTGATGCCCTTTGAACTTGCCACACGTGAAGTCAGTTCAGACACTGCCAGCCTGAGTCAGGTCATTCCCCTCATCAGGCTTTTGCAGAAGAAGCTGGAGACATTGAAGGAGGAGCTAACACGGAGCGATTCCGCTAGGCATGTGGGACTTGTGGATGGAGCCCTTAATTCGCTTAACAAGGATTCACGGGTGGTCAATCTGTTGAAATCAGAGCACTACATTTTGGCCACCGTGCTCGATCCTAGATTTAAAACCTACCTTGGATCTCTCTTTCCGGCAGACACAAGTCTGCTGGGGTTGAAAGACCTGCTGGTGAGAAAATTGTCAAGTCAAGCGGAACGCGACCTGTCAACATCTCCTCCTTCACATTCTCCCGCAACTGGGGGTGCGAGGAAAAGGCTCAGAATTCCGAGCCCACCCGCTGGCGGTGATGCAGGGCAGTCTGGAGCGACTGCTGATGCTGACATCTGGTCCGGACTGAAGGACCTGACAACGATTACGGACATGTTGTCTACTGTCACTGCATATGATTCTCTCAACATTGAAAGAATGGTGGAGGATTATATGAGTGACCGCATCCAAGTAGGCACGTCACACAGTCCGTACTTATACTGGCAGGAAAAAGAGGCAATTTGGAGGCCCTTGCACAAACTGGCTTTATTCTACCTAAGTTGCCCTCCCACAAGTGTGTACTCCGAAAGAGTGTTTAGTGCCGCCGCTCACCTTGTCAGCAATCGGCGTACGAGGTTACATCCAGAAAATGTGGAGAAGATGATGTTCATTAAAATGAATTATAATCAATTCCTCCGGGGAGACATTGACCAGCAGCAATTGCCTCCACAAAGTACACAGGGAGCTGAGATGGTGGATTCCAGTGGGGACGAATTGATAATCTGTGAGGAGGGGGATGTACACGGTGATATATCGGAGGATGATGATGAGGTGGACATCTTGCCTCTGTAGAGCCAGTTTGTGCAAGGAGAGATTAATTGCTTCTTTTTTGGGGGGGGTCCAAACCAACCCGTCATATCAGTCACAGTCGTGTGGCAGACCCTGTCACTGAAATGATGGGTTGGTTAAAGTGTGCATGTCCTGTTTTGTTTATACAACATAAGGGTGGGTGGGAGGGCCCAAGGACAATTCCATCTTGCACCTCTTTTTTCTTTTATTTTTCTTTGCGTCATGTGCTGTTTGGGGAGGGTTTTTTGGAAGGGACATCCTGCGTGACACTGCAGTGCCACTCCTAGATGGGCCCGGTGTTTGTGTCGGCCACTAGGGTCGCTTATCTTACTCACACAGTCAGCTACCTCATTGCGCCTCTTTTTTTCTTTGCGTCATGTGCTGTTTGGGGAGGGTTTTTTGGAAGGGACATCCTGCGTGACACTGCAGTGCCACTCCTAGATGGGCCCGGTGTTTGTGTCGGCCACTAGGGTCGCTTATCTTACTCACACAGTCAGCTACCTCATTGCGCCTCTTTTTTTCTTTGCGTCATGTGCTGTTTGGGAAGGGTTTTTTGGAAGGGACATCCTGCGTGACACTGCAGTGCCACTCCTAGATTGGCCCGGTGTTTGTGTCGGCCACTAGGGTCGCTTATCTTACTCACACAGTCAGCTACCTCATTGCGCCTCTTTTTTTCTTTGCGTCATGTGCTGTTTGGGGAGGGTTTTTTGGAAGGGACATCCTGCGTGACACTGCAGTGCCACTCCTAGATGGGCCCGGTGTTTGTGTCGGCCACTAGGGTCGCTTATCTTACTCACACAGTCAGCTACCTCATTGCGCCTCTTTTTTTTCTTTGCGTCATGTGCTGTTTGGGGAGGGTTTTTTGGAAGGAACATCCTGCGTGACACTGCAGTGCCACTCCTAGATGGGCCCGGTGTTTGTGTCGGCCACTAGGGTCGCTTATCTTACTCACACAGTCAGCTACCTCATTGCGCCTCTTTTTTTCTTTGCGTCATGTGCTGTTTGGGGAGGGTTTTTTGGAAGGGACATCCTGCGTGACACTGCAGTGCCACTCCTAGATGGGCCCGGTGTTTGTGTCGGCCACTAGGGTCGCTTATCTTACTCACACAGCTACCTCATTGCGCCTCTTTTTTTCTTTGCGTCATGTGCTGTTTGGGGAGGGTTTTTTGGAAGGGACATCCTGCGTGACACTGCAGTGACACTCCTAGATGGGCCCGGTGTTTGTGTCGGCCACTAGGGTCGCTTATCTTACTCACACAGCTACCTCATTGCGCCTCTTTTTTTCTTTGCATCATGTGCTGTTTGGGGAGGGTTTTTTGGAAGGGACATCCTGCGTGACACTGCAGTGCCACTCCTAGATGGGCCCGGTGTTTGTGTCGGCCACTAGGGTCGCTTATCTTACTCACACAGCGACCTCGGTGCAAATTTTAGGACTAAAAATAATATTGTGAGGTGTGAGGTATTCAGAATAGACTGAAAATGAGTGGAAATTATGGTTTTTGAGGTTAATAATACTTTGGGATCAAAATGACCCCCAAATTCTATGATTTAAGCTGTTTTGTAGGGTTTTTTGAAAAAAACACCCGAATCCAAAACACACCCGAATCGGACAAAAAAAATTCGGTGAGGTTTTGCCAAAACGCGGTCGAACCCAAAACACGGCCGCGGAACCGAACCCAAAACCAAAACACAAAACCCGAAAAATTTCCGGCGCTCATCTCTAGTGATTAAACAGCTCTTCATTTTCTGGCTTTACTTTTATGCTAACAAAGTTGTTCTCTGAAAAGTGTCCACAAAGCCAAGTCTCTGATTAACACCTTTGTAGGGATGGTTTTTCACCTATTACTAAATTAAACTTGCTTCATTGGAAAGGCAGCAAGAAACACTAGACTAATTGGAGGTGCGCCCTAAAGCAAATTACAATGTTAGGATTAGGGGGTTCGGAAAGACCTCTAGTGTATACTGTCACGATCCGGGTATCTGGACGCCATAACTTACCTTTCAGATGCCTCCTAAGGCTGGCTCAGCGCTCCAGGACCGGATCCCATCTGTTATTCTGATGTCCCCATTCCTGCCTCCTCTCCTGTCACTCTGAGACGCTGTCACAGCGGCGCCATGTTACATCTTGAATGGCATCTCCCGCGGCCTCCGCCGCCGTCCCTGAGTTTCTGCATGCAGGATGTCAGAGTGGCGCTTATGTCAGCCGCGGCCTCCGCTGTTGCCCGCGTGGTTCAAATGTGCACTCATCAGTCTGGCGTCTCCTGTTTACTGTGGCCGGCGCCGCCATTGCTGTTAAAGTTCCCACATGGATTATCAAACCAATCTTCCCTCCAAGTGTCTGCATGGGCGCAGCCATGTTGGATTCTGTCACCTGTTCATTTCCACCAATCCGATGTTTCCATTGTAATCTGCATAATTGCCTAGCCAATCCCTTCCTTGCTGCAGGTATAAGTATTCTGTGCCTGAGCAAGGAAGGCGTCAGTGATTTGGTTGTCAAACCTAGTTCCAGTTTGTCTCTCTCCCGTGGTTGTTTTCCAGGTTCCAGTTACCATCTCCAAACCTCCACTAAAGAGACCCGCTCTAGTCTACCACCTGCGGTGCAGCCTGACTCTCCAGTCCTCTGGGACTCATCTGTTTCCAGTTACAGATTTACCTGCTTCCAGCCTAGCTTCCAGCAGAGATCAGCTCTTCTTAAAGTGCCGGTATCATTTCCGCAGATTACCACTCACCACCGGCACTATTATTTCACCGCTCTCAAACTCCATATATCAATCATATTTCATCGCTCTCAAGCTTCATTTATTATTTGGCTGGTTCCATCCAGCAATCCACTCCGTGCTTACATCAGTCTGGTTTCAGCCAGTACCCACAGCAGCCATTTTATCCACAGCAGCCCAGCTTTTCCTGGAACACCAGCTAGTATGATCCTGGGCTATCTCCATTGCTACAGTCGGGCCTAGTAAGGACTTTCCAACTAGAAGATAATAAGAACTGTCTCATACTACCAGAGCCCTGTGGTCCTTGCCCTCCTGTAGTACCCAGGAACTGTATTATTTCTCTGCTGATTTTATGTTTCTCTTTTATTACTGCTGTGATGCATGGAGTTTGTCAAAATAAACATCATTGACTTTTATCCTGGTTGTCGTGGGCACGCCTTCGGGCAATTCTTCTACATTTAACTTACATGTCCAGGGGTCTGATACAACCTCCCAGGTTCCACTACACCTCAGCCCCTACAACTGAGGCTGCCTCCAGTCAGCTCAGGCCCTCAGTTGTGACATATACACTGTATATACATTTTAAGATAGGAAGGTACAAATTACATATTCACATTGCATCTATGGGCTGGATTCAAATGTCCCTTTCCTCCCTCAATCGTGCCCGTCAGCAGCTATTCTATTCTATATAAGGAGCCACGCGTCGCCGCCATTTTCACTTGTGCATTGGAGATGATAGGGAGAGGACGTGCAGCGTTTTCTCAGTTTCTGTGTTCAGTGTGCTGCAAATATCTGTGCTCAGTGTGCTTGCAAATATCTGTGCTCAGTGTGCTTGCAAATATCTGTGCTCAGTGTGCTGAAAATATCTACGTTCTCTGCCTGAAAAATGCTCCATATCTGTGCTGCATTGTATTATATAGTATGAGGACAGGGCAGAATTTTGCTGACCACCAGTATATAATAATTAGCAGTACGGTACAGTAGGCCACTGCTCTACCTACCTCTGTGTCGTCAAGTATACTATCCATCCATACCTGTGGTGTATTTTAGTAGTTGTGCGCAGTATATATAGTAGGACAGGGCAGAATTTTGCTGACCACCAGTATATAATATATAGCAATACGGTACAGTAGGCCACTGCTCTACCTACCTCTGTGTCGTCAAGTATACTATCCATCCATACCTGTGGTGTATTTTAGTAGTTGTGCGCACTATATATAGTAGGAGGACAGTGCAAAATTTTGCTGACCACCAGACTTCTACTTAAGTCCAATGGTGTAGGATGTGCAAAGCTGTTTGGCTGTGCATTTATTGATCTAAGCATGCATTTTTATCAAAGCGTGATAAAATTGACACATAACGCAGCGTTCAATCAGCGTTAATTTATCTTCAGCTGATATCGATTGTGAATTGACGTTTCTTCTCTTCTTGTCACCTACAGGTAATTACAATTGACTACAACCACCAATCTATTCTGCTGCACTATATCTATATATGCAAAGCTAATTCTGCTGGGTAATTACAATTGACTACAACCACCAATCTATTCTGCTGCACTATATCTATATATGCAAAGCTAATTCTGCTGGGTAATGCAAATTGAAACATTATTGCATAGTATGTGATTTTGAAGTACTTTTTTAAAGTTTTGAATGATATAGACCCAGTTTAATCTTTGTGGAATGCCTGGTTGTTGTTTTTAAGGTAATTTATTGCCTGGCATTTGAGGGGGTGGGGTGTGGTTACAGATTTCAATTATTGGTTTCACTTGTAATAGTCTTCTACTAAAGTCCAATGGTGTAGGCTGTGCAAAGCCATTTGGCTGTGCATTTATTGATCTAAGCGTGCATTTTTATAAAAGCGTGATAAAATTGACACATAACAGCAGTGTTCAATTAGCGTTCAATCGAAGTGAAAAAGAAGGAAAACAGAAGCACACCAATCTAACAAAACAAAGAAAACTGAAGAACTAATAACAAATGTGAGTCACTTACTCCTCAGATCACTCACCTCCTGATTGTTGCATCTGATTACATAGCACAGAACTACCTTACTAGGACATTTCATAAACCATCCATTTCACCTACAAATGCCTGTATCTGTATTATTGTAATTTTGTTTTTTAAGCACAGCTGCACCAATGCAATTTTACCTGCAAACACTTAAAACATCTAACATAATTACCATTGCTTCTTAAACCTCACACAATCCTTTCATTTCTTACACTCCAAATACATTTCTGCACCCACTTTATCTACGCTTTTGACTCATTTCATACTAAATCTACACCCCTTGAGCCTACACTGCTTTTCTCACCTGCATTTCTACAATTCTTCTGCTCGGATTCCCTTACAGTCTCCTCTCCTACTTCCACTTTCCCTCAACCTATTTACCTACTTAACACTATGTCAATGCTTTCTTATACTCCCCACATCACTCAGTGTCTACCTAATAATGTATCTTTATCCTTCCCCCCTAGTCTCCTCCACCTCCTCCTCTGTCTCCCCTCCATCCCTCTGTTTCCTTCCCCCACCTTTCCTGTTACCCCACTTTCATTCACCTCTGCCCCATGGTCCTGCTACCCCACAACTCAGCCCTGCTCCCTCTCTCCCTTCCCTGTCACCTCCCCACACCCCCATCCACATCACACTGACCTCCCTCCCTGCCCACCTCCTGCAGTTTCCCCTCCTATCTCAGGCACCCGTACCATCACTACTCTCTCATCCCTGCCCTCAAAGTTAATCCCACCTCATCGCTACAGCAACCCTGAAAATCTAATTCACATCTCTCCCACAAACTCATACCCCCTATCCTGTGCCCTCTGGAATGCCAGATCCGTTTGTAACAAACTGGTACCCACTCATGACCTTTTCATTTCCAACTCCCTACACCTACTAGCCATTACTGAAACTTGGATTACGCCCTCTGACACTACTTCTGCTGCTGCTCTCTCTGCTGGGGGCCTTACATTCACACACACACCCCCCGACCTGGGGGTCGCCATGGGGGTGGTGTTGGAGTCCTTATACCTTCTAGTTACTCCTACCAACTCATACCACCAGAACCATCCCTTATATTATCTACATTTGAGGTCCACTCCATATGTCTCTTCCAACCAGTCCATCTTAGAGTAGCTGTCATTTACCGCCCCCCTGGCACTGCTTCCAAATTCATCGACAACTTTGCTTCCTGGCTTCCTCACTTCCTCTCTTCTGACATTCCCACCATTATCCTAGGCGATTTCAACATCCCTATTGACATCCCCACACAATCCCCTGCCTCTAAACTCCTTAACCTCACCTCTTCACTTGGTCTCTCCCAGTGGACCTCCTCACCCTCCCATGTGAATGGGAGCTCACTGGATCTGGTCTTCACTCACCGCTGTGATATTTCTGATTTTTCCAACTCCCCATTTCCCCTCTCTGACCACCACCTGCTCTCCTTCAACCTATCTCTCTCGACTTCCCCATCTCAACCTCCTAAGGCTACCATCACTAAGCGTAACATTGAAGCTATTGACACCACATTCCTTTCCTCCCTGTTTGACTCACTTCTCTCTCCTATTCTCTCTCTCTCTCATGCCCTGAACAAGCCACTTCCTCATACAATGCTTCCCTTACTTCTGCTCTTGACTCTGTTGCTCCACCAACCACTGTTCACCCTCGCAAATTAACACCTCAACCCTGGCACACCAAATGCACCAGATATCTGCAAAAATGCTCACGTACTGCTGAGCGACACTGGAGGAAATCACGCTCTAAGGCAGACTTCCTCCATTTCAAACTTATGCTCTCATCCTTCAGTGCTGCCCTTTCTCTTGCTAAACAGTCATACTTCAAGAACCTCATCTCCTCCCAGTCTTCCAACCCCCGGCGCCTCTTTGCCACTCTCAACTCACTCCTCTGCCCACCTCCACCTCGTCTCCCTTCCTCACTCTCTGCTCTTGACTTTGCCACTTACTTCACATCCAAAATTGACTCCATACGTCAGGACATCACATCACACCAGACTATCAGTAACCAGCCTTCTCCCATCCCTTACCAACCCTCCCCATCCCTCGCACCAACTCTGTCATCTTTCTCCCATGCATCTGGAGAGGAAGTCATGGCCCTCATTCGTTCCTGTCCCCTCACCACCTCCCCACTTGACCCTATCCCCTCCCGCCTCCTCTGCCACATCTCTTCTTCTGCTTGTTCCCATCTTTCCCACCTTCTCAATCTCTCCCTCTCATCAGGCACTGTCCCCTCTGCCTTCAAGCACGCTCTCATCTCTCCTATTCTTAAAAAACCTAACCTTGATCCAAACACTCTCTCCAACTACCGACCCATCTCTCTTCTCCCTTTTGCCTCCAAACTCCTTGAGCGTATTGTCTACAACCGCCTTACTTCCTTTCTTTCCTCACACTCACTGCTTGACCCATTCCAGTCTGGCTTCCGTCCTCTCCACTCCACTGAAACTGCCCTTACAAAAGTATGCAATGACCTCCATGCTGCTAAATCTAAGGGACACTACTCTCTACTTATTCTACTTGATCTCTCTGCTGCTTTTGACACTGTGGACCATCCTCTCCTACTGCAAATCCTTCACTCCATTGGTCTGCGTAACACTGCCCTCTCTTGGTTGTCGTCCTACCTTTCTGACCGTCATTCTCTGTCTCCTCTCATGACTCCACCTCCCCCTCACTTCCACTAACTGTAGGGGTACCCCAAGGTTCTGTCCTTGGTCCTCTTCTCTCTCTATACGTCCTCACTAGGTAAGCTCATTAGTTCTTTTGGTTTCCAATATCATCTCTATGCTGATGACACTCAAATCTATCTTTCCTCTCCAGACCTCTCCCCTACTCTCCTCACTCGTATCTCCAACTGTCTCTCTGCTATCTCTTCCTGGATGTCCCAGCGCTTTCTTAAACTTAACATGTCTAAGACCGAGCTGATCATCTTCCCTCCCTCCCGCATAACCTCACCTCCTACAATCTCATTATCTATTGATGGCACTACTATCTCCTCTACCCCCCAAGTGCGCTGTCTTGGAGTAATCCTTGACTCCTCCCTCTCCTTCAAACCACACATTCAGCACCTCTCACAAACCTGCCGTTTTCATCTAAAAAATATTTCCAGGATCAGACCCTTTCTGACCCAGGATGCTACTAAGACTCTTATCCACTCACTGGTCATCTCCAGACTGGACTACTGTAATCTCCTCCTGACTGGCATTTCTGACAAATACCTCTCTCCACTCCAATCTATCCTCAATGCTGCTGCCCGGCTCATTTTCCTCACCAAATGCACTACGTCCACCTCTCCTCTCTTACTAGTCCTTCACTGGCTCCCCTTCCCATTCAGAATCCATTTCAAGCTTCTCACACTTGCTTACAAAACCCTCACCCACTCCTCTCCCATCTACATCTCTGATCTTATCTCGCTTTACACTCCCACCCGTCCTCTTCGCTCTGCTAATGCACGCCGACTCTCCTGCCTACGGATTACTTCCTCCCACTCCTACCTCCAAGATTTTTCATGCGCTGCACCACTTCTCTGGAATTCCCTACCTCTCCCCCTCAGACTCTCCACCTCTCTACAAAACTTCAAATGGGCTCTCAAGACCCACTTCTTCACCAAACCCAGCCAAATCTCATCCTAAACCTCTGTTCCACACTCTCTATGTACCCCATCTGTCTCACCCCTGTCTTTCTACCCCTCCCCTTTAGAATGTAAGCTCTCATGAGCAGGGCCCTCTTCCCTCATGTGCTTACTCTTTTCTTACTTTAATAATCTTCAGCAGCACCAAATCCAGCAGTCTTCTGCCACCTGATACTTATTCCAGTGTCATCTGCTGATGTAGCTATGTTTATTTACCCTGTACTTGACCTATATTGTCATCAACTGTAAGTTGCTGTTTTCCTGTTTGATTATTTGTTTATGTACTCTGTAATTTGGTGCTGCGGAACCCTTGTGGCGCCATATAAATAAAGGATAATAATAATAAATAATATAATATATAGCAGTACGGTACAGTAGGCCACTGCTCTACCTACCTCTGTGTCGTCAAGTATACTATCCATCCATACCTGTGGTGCATTTTAGAAAAAAAACATATCTCGGCAGAGCAATCTATAAATCCATCATTTTTCAGACAGCAACAGTGGGTATTGTAATAGTCACCCAATCCATCACTTTTATAGGGTTACATGCATCCACATGCTACAGCCTGTCTCAATAATTTTACTGTCACGGTGTGTGTGTTTGTGTTTTTATTTGGGTATTTTTTGTTGTTGTAGAACTACAGGTACCAGCGAGCCCGTTATTTCCCCGCCTGCTGGTACTTGAGGTTCTCCAAGTACCAGCAAGCGGGGGAGGCTTGCTGGGCCTTGTAGTTCCACAACAAAAAAACAATATTCTTTTTTTACACATATGGCTATCAGCCCGTCGCCCACCACCCAGGGGTGCTGGGGACAGCCTCGGGCTTCACCCCTGGCCCTTGGGTGCCTCGAGGGGAGGAACCTCTTGATTTAAGGGGTCCCCACTCCTCCAGGGAACCCCGGCCAGGGGTGACTAGTTGGAGGGGTAATGCCAGGGCCGCAGGGACCTACATAAAAGTGTCCCCTGGCTGTGGCATTATCTCTCTGGCTAGTGGAGCCCGGTGCTGGTTTTAAAAATATGGGGGACCCCTACATCTTTTGTCCCACGTATTTTTGGAACCAGGACCCGTCTAAGAGCCCGGTGCTGGTTGTCTAAATACGGGGAACCTCTGTCCAATTTTTCCCCCAGTATTTAAATAACCAGGACCGGCTCAAAGAGGCTGGTTATACTAAGGAGGGGGGACCTCACACATTTTTTTTAACCCATTCAGACCCTTCTCCTTTAAGTTAATGGAAGCCCTGGACAACAAAATTGCATTCATGTCCTCCTCCCTCACCCTTCCCAGTCCCAAACACTCATTTTTTTTCTTTAAAAATTTATAATATATCACATGAGCAGGCAGGCAGCGGGCATTGGCGGCATCGGACTGAGATAGAAATTAGTGGTGGAGGGCTGGGTCAGTTGATTGTGGGAGAGTTTGTAAGCCATTGGCGGTGGCAGTGGGTATCGGCTCAGAGGCAGTAGCGGGCATTGGCTAAGGGTCATCGGCAGGATTCGGCGGACATTATGGCTGTAGTGCCTCACTAGCCACTGACCTCACCGCACGCCACTGTGGGACAGATGTAACATGCAGAGAGAGGTAGATTTTGGGAGAAGGAATGTCCTAGCATAACTGTTAATTGCAGTGTAATACTGTAATTCAACTGTGCAGCATTTGTGGCTAAATGTCAAAGAAGCCAGTATTTACCCTGCATGCAAAACAATAAATGTATTTGCACATACCTCCCAACTAACCCAATTTTTGCAGGACAGTCACTGTTTTTGGGAATGTCCAGCTAACCCAAACAACCCCCCCCCCCCCCAGTGTCCCATAGTCATGGGGAAGGGGGGGGGGTGGAAGGCTCCCTGTAGCTTGCACATTGTGGGTAATTCAGACCTGATCGCTAGGGTGTGTTTTTTGCATCCCTGTGATCAGGTGGTTGCCGCCTACAGCGGAAGGGAAAATTTGCTGTGCAGGTGTGTGATCACATGTGCACAAGAGCTGCACAGCTCAGCACTTACTCAGCCATTGAGGTGACGTCACAAATCCTCCCACAAAACGCCGGGTCCCTCCAGTGTTATTCCGGACACTCCCTAGAAACATTCAGTTGCCACCCACACAAACACCCTCTTCTTGTCAATCTTCTTGTGATCTCCGGACCGTCGCACCTACGCATTGTGGCGCATACGCATGTGCAGTGCAGACCTGATTGCCCGCTGGGTGAAAATAAATTGAAGCGATCTGGTCTGAATAAGCCCCAATGTCTATTCACGGGAGACAGAGGGGCTGGGGCATGGTCAGCAGCTCACAGAGCACCTATAATGACAAAAATGGGAGACATGGCTCATGATCGCGATATACCTGCGAAGGTACGCCCTCTACTGATTGACAGGCAGAGGCATTCGCATTTTCTGCGGGGCACCCGGAGAAAATGTAGGCACATGCACAGGATGGACCCTGCGTATATGCCCCCATCCTCTTCATAGTTTTTGGGGTTGGAACGAGCAGTGTGAAAACATCAATCGATGGGGGTAATTCCAAGTTGATCGCAGCAGGAATTTTGTTAGCAGTTGGGCAAAACCATGTGCACTGCATTTACGAACAGATGATTTTTTATATAAATTTTAAAATGTTAGTAAATGTGTGTTTTTTTCAACCTGGAAGCCCAACATCGATTAAGATCGATCTTAAATAGACCCCTGGGTTTTAAGGATAACCATGGTTGAGTCCAATGGTTAATTCACATTGACCGAAGTTCTAATTAAGTAGTGATGTGCACCGGAAATTTTTCGGGTTTTGGTTTTGGGTTCGGTTCCGCGGCCGTGTTTTGGGTTCGGACGCGTTTTGGCAAAACCTCACCGAAATTTTTTTGTCGGATTCGGGTGTGTTTTGGATTCGGGTGTTTTTTTCAAAAAACCCTAAAAAACAGCTTAAATCATAGAATTTGGGGGTAATTTTGATCCCATAGTATTATTAACCTCAATAACCATAATTTCCACTCATTTTCAGTCTTTTTTGAACACCTCACACCTCACAATATTATTTTAATTGGTATTTGGTACCGGGGACACAGTACCTCAATCAAGTCTATAGTTGGCTCTGAAATCAGCATTAAACTGGATCCACACTTAGATTATCTGTCCAATTTTTTTTTCTAGTTGAAACAAAATTATGCTAATATGTGGCAGCAAATGACAATTGACCATTTGCTCCCAAACACTGGAAAACATCCAAAAATGGTCATTTAGATAAATTGGTTAAATCCATTTCATTTAGCTAATTTATCCAAACTACCTTTATTGTATCTTTGTGGGTGAATGATGTGTGGGTCAGTGTTGAGGGTGGTGGAGGAGATGGGTAATAGGCACAGCAGGGTGTGAACAGTCAAATAGTGTGCTTAGAGGTGCAGATAAATAGGGATATCTAATAATTCACCCACTATTCTGTAGAATTATTAGATATCCCTATTTATCTGCATTACTCACCTAACACTCAGCATTTATCTACATGCTGATGCTATTCATAGCACTTAGCTTGCAAGTATTTTACCCATAAGGAGACACATTAGATGTTCCCTCTCTTTTCATTAAAGACGTCCCCAGCAACCATACTGTACTATACTACAACAGGAATAATTACTGTGGGGGATTATACCATTTGATCTGGAATAAAGGGAAAATATTGTGGAAAGAGTGCTGTAAGTGTATGATATGTAGAACTATTGCCAGGTTCTGACATTTGTCAAGTGAATTACTAATATACATTCAACTAATATTACATAGTGTCCAGTAATTCAATATCAGACTAATTGATATAGTCAATTTGGATCAATAATAAAGACACAACACAGGTAGCGAACCTTGATATTAATAAATGTATTTCCATTTATTATATATGGTAATTACATTATACAAACTTATTGTACTTTATTTCGTGTTTAGACAATTTTAACAAATTTATTAAAAGTTAATTTTTAAATCATCATTTGTGCGCCAGCAAAAGAGACATTCTTTTCTCTTCTCCTTTCCTGCATAACATTACTTGTCTCTGGTAGCACCCCCGAACGTCCTACAATTAATATTTAATATAACTGATGGACATTTATTGGGGCCTCTTCATACAAATATTTAGAATTTAATAGCTGGTGCAGAACACATCCCCTTCCCCCCATTCCCTGTATATCTGGATTCACCAAGGAAATGCTGATACTGACTCCAAGAAGAAAGGGAGTCTCTTCCCTATGAAGGTGAAGCCTTGTTTGGCGACGGCCTAGTTAATTTGATCTCGGCAGCTCCCGCAGGTAAGTCAACCTTCTTGCACTATGTTCCCTCTCAACGGATAAAGACGCATCATTATCTGATGCAGTCATTTCGGCCCAATAGATATGCAAGAAGTTAAGATTCCCCTTTCTTTGCAGGTAGAGGAAGGAGAAGAGGGAAGAGGTCTGTAGCCTCTTCAAGATTGCAGGAGCAGAGATTGTCCTCTGCTTCTGCCAAATCCACTGCATGACGCTAGGGCTTTCTTGCAGGAGCCCGCACCAGTGGGGGCACGTCTAAAACTCTTCAGTCAGTTCTGGATTCATTCGGACCTGGACTCATGGGTTTTATAAATAGTGTCCCAAGGGTACAAACTGGGGTTTCAAGACGTTCCCCCTCACCGATTGTTCAAATCAGCCTTAGTCAGCAGGGAGAAGGTTTTTATTCAAGCCGCTTCGTGGTCCCGAAGCCGGACTGCTCAGTCAGACCAATCTGAAATCTGAAATCCCTCAATTTCTACCTAAAGAAATTCAATTTCAAGATGGAATCTCTCACGGTAGTGATCTCCAGTCCGGAGGAAGGAGATTTCATGGTTTTGGTAAACTTAAAGGATGCCTACTTACATGTTCCCATTTAGCCACTGCATCAAGCTACCTGAGGTTTGCAATTCAGGATTGTCATTACTAATTTCAGACGTTGCCATTTGGTCTGTCCACGGCTCCGAGGATTTTCACCAGGGTGATGGCGGAAATGATGGTTCTCCTTCGCAAGCAAGGAGTCACAATTATCCCGTACTTGGATGTTCTCCTGATAAAGGCGAGATCCAGGGACCAGTTGGTGCAAAACATTGCACTCTCCCTGACAGTTCTTCAACAACATGGTTGGCTCCTAAACTTGCCAAAATCGCAGTTGGTCCCAATGACGCGGTTGTTGTTTTTGGGAGTGATACTGGACACAGAAGAGGTTTTCCTCCAGTGGAAAGGCTATGGAGATCCAGAGTCTGGTCAAACAAATTCTGAAACCAGCAAGAGTGTTAATCCATCAATGCATTCGGTTGCTGGGGAAAATGGTTTTGGCCTACGAGGCCATTCAGTTTGGCAGGTTTCATGCCAGAGTGTTCCAGTGGGACCTGTTGGACAAGTGGTCCGGATCCCACTTACACATGCACCGGAGGATAATCCTGTCTTCCAAGACCAGAATCTCACTCCATTGGTGGCTGCACAGTTCTCACCTCCTAGAGGGGCGATGGTTCGGGATCCAGGACTGGATCCTAGGGACCACGGATGCAACCCTTTCGAGGTGGGGAGCAGTCACACAGGGGGAAAACGTCCAAGGAAGATGGTCAAGTCGGGAAAGTTGTCTCCACATAGATGTTCTGGAGTTAAGGGCCATTTAATAACAGCAGACACAGTACACACTGGGACGGGTGCCCAGCATCCTCTACGGACTAAGAAAAAAAGGATTTACCGGTAGGTATTAAAATTCTAGTTTCTCTAATGTCCTAGAGAATGCTGGGGACTCCGTAAGAACCATGGGGATAGACGGGTTCCGCAGGAGACATGGGCACTTTAAGAAAGACTTTAGTTCTGGGTGTGCACTGGCTCCTCCCTCTATGCCCCTCCTCCATACCTCAGTTTGATACTGTGCCCAGTTGAGACTGGGTGCTTTTCAGGAGCTCTCCTGAGCTTTCTGACAGAAAGTATTTTGTTAGGTTTTTAATTTTCAGGGAGCACTGCTGGCAACAGACTCCCTGCATCGAGGGACCGAGGGGAGAGAAGCAGCCCTACTCTCTGAGTTGCAAGGTCCTGCTTCTTAGGCTACTGGACACCATTAGCTCCAGAGGGATTGCTACGCAGGATCTCACCCTCGCCGTCCGTCCCAGAGCCGCGCCGCCGTCCCCCTCGCAGATTCAGAAGATAGAAGCCGGGTGAGTATGAGAAGAAAAGAAGACTTCAGAGGCGGCAGAAGAGTTCATGATCTTCACTGAGGTAACGCACAGCACTGCAGCTGTGCACCATTGCTCCCATACACCTCACATACTCCGGTCACTGTAAGGGTGCAGGGCGCAGGGGGGGCGCCCTGGGCAGCAATATAAACCTCTTTTTGGCAAAAATATAACATATATACAGCTGGGCACTGTATATGTATGAGCCCCTGCCAATTTTACAGTTTAAGCGGGACAGAAGCCCGCCGCCGAGGGGGCGGGGCTTCTCCCTCAGCACTCAGCAGCGCCATTTTTTCTCCACAGCACCGCTGAGAGGAAGCTGCCCGGACTCTCCCCTGCTTATACCATGGTAGACAAGAGGGTTGAAAAGAGAGGGGGGGCACATAATTCGGCGCAAATGACATACAGCAGCGCTACTGGACAAACATTAAGTTACTGTGTTATTCCTGGGTTATATAGCGCTGGGGTGTGTGCTGGCATACTCTCTCTCTCTGTCTCTCCAATGGGCCTTGTGGGGAAACTGTCTTCAGAAAAAGCATTCCCTGTGTGTGTGGTGTGTCGGTACACGTGTGTCGACATGTCTGAGGAAGAAGGCTATATTAGAGAGGAGCGGGAGCAAATGAATGTGGTGTCTCCACCGACACCTCATTGGATGGATATGTGGAATGTTTTAAATGCTAGTGTAAACTCATTGCACAAAAGATTAGACAAGGCTGAAGCTTTGGGACAGTCAGGGTCTCAACCCATGCCTGATCCTATGTCGCAGGGACTGTCAGGGTCTCATAAGTGCCCACTATCCCAGATTGTTGACACAGATACCGACACGGATTCTGACTCCAGTGTCGATTACGTTGATGCAAAGTTACAGCCAAAATTGGCAAAATCCATTCGATATAGGATTATGGCAATAAAAGATGTTTTGCACATCACAGGGGAACCCCCTGTCCCTGACAAGAGGGTACATATGTACAAGGGAAAGAAGCCTGAGGTAACCTTTCCCCCCTCACACGAGCTGAACGAGTTATGTGAAAAAGCTTGGGAATCTCCAGATAAAAGACTGCAGATTTCCAAAAGGATTCTTATGGCGTATCCTTTCCCATCAACGGATAGGTTACGATGGGAATCCTCCCCTAGGATGGACAAAGCATTAACACGCACAGCTACAGCTGGAAAATCAAATTTTTTACCTTATGTTCCCTCACAGCATAAGAAAGCTCTGCATTATCAAATGCAGTCCTTTCGGTCACAAAGAAACAAGAAAGTGCGAGGTGCGTCCTTTCTTGCCAGAGGTAGGGGCAGAGGAAAAAAGATGCACAACACAGCTAGCTCCCAGGAACAGAAGTCCTCCCCGGCCTCTACAAAATCTACTGCATGACGCTGGGGCTCCACTGGCGGAGTCCGGCCCATGTGATGTCATGCAGCCGCTCTGACCACGCCTCCTGTTTCTCCGTTGCCGACCCAATATTGAAACCCTGCCCCCGCACCGCTCCATCTCCGACTTGGAAATGGAGTGTTGTTGACCCCCCCCCCCCCCCTGCACCGATTGACAGGCAGAATCGATCGCATTATCTGCAGGCGGATGCGTATGCTCTTAGCAATTTTTGCAGTTGGATTGCTTATTGCGATTGCAATCCAACCTGAATCAGGCCCTATTACCTATCACAATGCACTGCGGGTAGTACAAAATGGGGTTAATATAGGAGAAAAACCCCCAGAGCTGTGCTCCTTAACTGTCCCTGGTGGCTAGTGGAGCAGCTGCCCAGTAATCAGTGTCCACGCCAGTGCGCACACGGCCCGCCCCCTACAGCCACGCTGGATCACGGTATAAAGTGGGCACAGAAGCCCCTTACCACCCTTTCATCAGCGGCCTCGTGATCCCGGAGGGCGGTGTGTGTGTGACTGACCTTAGGAAGAAACCGGAGCCTCCGCTGCAGTGACCCAGCAACCGGGGCACTGGAGTATACTGTGCCGCTGGGAGTGATGGAGCTGCAGTAAATATGTCTATTAGACCTAGCCTGCTGCAGCCCTTGTAGATTCTTATTAAAAAAGTTCTTCTTTTCTTGTCAAAATTAATAGCTAAGAATAGGATGCCTGAGGCAGCCCCCTGTTAAGTGGCCTGCTACTGAAGGCACCAACTACAAACTGAGCTCCCTGTTCATGGAAGCGAGGTTATAGAGGAGGGGGCGCTGAGTATCTTGGGAACAGTCAAAAGCTTTGAGCTTGTTGGTGCCTCAGATCAAGATCCTACTCTACACCCCAATGTGAATCCTTGTGGAGTCCAGTGTACCCCACAGAAGGAAAAAATGTGTCACAACCATTGGCAGCAACATAAGAATAGCTGCTGATGGGCACAATTGAGAAAGGAAGGGGGGAAAACATTTGAATCCAGCACATATATGTAATTCGAATATGTAATTTGTACCTTCCTACTTTAAAATGTAATGGATGAACCTCACCCTGTGAGAACTATCTTCATGATCAAGAGATCTCATATGCAAGATAAGTATGTGTTGGGATAGGGCTGTGGACAGAGCCGGATTAAGGGGGGGTCACAGGGGGTCAGTACCCCAGGCCCTCTAATCTTAGGGGGCCCCCCTGACCGACGATCATCAGCGCTGCTGAAAGATGTTTTTTTTTTTTTTTCATTTCATTCGTTTAAAAAGTCAGGAGCCCGTAGCTTCGACACATTGGTATACCGTGACCTTGTATATAGTTTTTTTTTTTTTTAAATAAAATCTGATTGCCCCTGCCTTTTTTTTTACCAGGGGGAAAAAAAAGTAAAATCTATCTATCATATAGTGGGGGCGGCACTCAATGGACTTCATAACGCAAATACTAACGTATTAGAACTTTATTCCTTCATCAGAGTTCACTGATGAAGGCTTAATGTTCCGAAACGTTAGTGCTGTACATGTGGTTGGTACAGTGATTTTTGTTTGCCTCATGATGTCCGTTGAGTGCCGCCTCCACTATGTCTGCTATTAAATCCTTATGGGCCATTGTAAATATTGTTGAGAGTGCCGGGCACTGCTGCATCTGTATATGTATGTAACTATATATATATATATATATATATATATATATATCTATATCCTACAGTACATACATGTACGGAAACCCCCAACAAAAATCCTGCGTTTGCCACTGCCCCAGCTAGAGCTGTCCTGCCTCTGACACAACCGCCCCCTGCTGTCTTGCACACTGAAGTCATTCTGCATCGCTGAGTGGCAGCACGAAGGGTTACGCAGCTACTGTACAGTGTACAGCAGTAGCAGACCACACCTCCTCCCAGCGTCTCTCTGAGGAGAGACAGACCAAGCGGATTGAAGCAGAGAATGAACAGACCTCTGACTGCAGCTGATAAAAAGTGGCAAAGGTCAAACAAGTAAAGAAATCTGGATTTTGAAAAGGCGAGTGCCAATCCCACACAGTGTCATCTTCTGTGTGAATGTATGCAGGGCCGGTTCCGGGGCTTCTGGCGCCCCGGGCGGCATTGGGGGTGTGTGGCTTCATACAGGGGGCGTGCATTTACGCCCCCTGTACAGACTGGAATGATGCGCGGTGCGCGATGACATCATCGCGCACCGCACAGTAAAGGACCTCTCCACGAAGGGAAACTAGACGCGTACGCGTCTAGTTTCCCTTCCCAGAGGAAGGCGGCGCCCCGGGCAAAAGTCCTGCTTGCCCGTGGCAAGATCCGCTACTGAATGTATGCCATGAAGTGTGTATGTCAGTAAGTGTGTCAGTGTGTGTTTTTGTGTCAGTAAGTGTGTTAGTGTGTGCATGTCAGTAGGTTTGTGTGTCAGTAAGAGGTATCAGCCAATAAGTGGTGTCTATGTCAGACAGTCAGTCAGTCAGTCAGTCGTATCTGTGTGAATAAGTGTGTTGTGTGTGTCAGTAAGGGGTATCTGTGTTAGTAAGTTTTCTCTGTCAGTAAGGTGTGCCTGTAGATATGTATGATAATGTGTCAGTAAATAGTGTCAGTAGGGGATATCTGTCAGTAGGTGGACTCTGTGTCAATAAGTGTGTGTTTCAGTAAGTGTTTGTGTCAGTAAGGGTTGTCAGTAAATGTTTGTATCAGTAACTTGTATCTGTATCACTAAGGGGTGGCTCTAAGTATGCATATGCCAGTAAGTGGTGTGTAAGTAAGGTGTGTTCGTCTGTGTCAGTAAGGGTGTCTGTCAGTAAGCGGTGTCTGTGTCATTAAGTGTATGTGTGTCAGTGTTTGTATCAGTAAGATGCGTCTGTGACATGTCAGTAAGTGGTATCTGTCAGTAAGAGGTGTCCATGTCAGTAAGGCAGTGTGTGTGTGCAGCTATGGGGGCAGTATGTATGTGTTCAGCTATGGGGGCAGTATGTGTGTGTGTGTGTGTGTGTGTGTGTGTGTGTGTGTGTGTGTGTGTGAAACTGCATTCAATCGAGGGAGGGGGGACCTACACTGATGGTCTAAATCTGGCTCTGGATGTGGGTACAGCGAATTGCTGTAGTGGGAGGAGCAGGCACACACATAATGGACATTACCAGGGGGGTAGTTCTGATAAGAGGGCCCCCCTATCTAAAGTACCCCAGGCCCCCTGAAGGCTTAATCCGGCCCTGGCTGTGGAGGGCGGCTGCTCGGGCACACGCCCGTCAAGTTAAGGAGATTCAACTGAGGAAGCACAAGGGAACTCTCATCTGGGGACAACAACTGCAGGGAGAACACATTTTCAGATGAATGTGGGAGGGCAGAAGGCTGCCTAATACTGAAGCACCCCCAAACAACAAACCAAATGCAACAACTAGTGCAAGCATTCCTGGGGGAAGGCCTGCAGCAGATGGATCCAATAACAGCTCCAGAGTTGCTCTACAAGACAAGTAAAAGGGTGTGAGCCCTGCAGCACCACCTGTACTTTGCATACACACATATAGGACAGCATCTCTTATATGCCCCAGGGTCAATAAAATAGTATCCTTATCTAGGGTATCCATCCCCTCAGATAAGGTATCCGTCCATGCTGCTACAGCACTACACACCCAGGCCGACGCAATTGCCGGTCTGAGTAAGGTAGCCGAATGTGTATAAATGGACTTCAGGGTTATCTCCTGTTTGCGGTCAGCAGACTCTTTGAGGGTAGCCGTATCCTGGGACGGGAGGGCTACCTTCTTGGATAAGCGTGTTAATGCTTTGTCCACCCTAGGGGAGGATTCCCATCTTAACCTATCCATTGATGGGAAAGGATACGCCATAAGAATCCTTTTGGAAATCTGTAGTCTTTTATCTGGAGATTCCCAGGCTTTTTCACATAACTCGTGTGAGGGGAAAAGGTTACCTCAGGCTTCTTTCCCTTGTACATATGTACCCTCTTGTCAGGGACAGGGGGTTCCTCTGTGATGTGCAAAACATCTTTTATTGCCATAATCCTATATCGAATGGATTTTGCCAATTTTGGCTGTAACTTTGCATCATCGTAATCGACACTGGAGTCAGAATCCGTGTCAGTATCTGTGTCAACAATCTGGGATAGTGGGCGCTTATGAGACCCTGACAGTCCCTGCGACATAGGATCAGGCATGGGTTCAGACCCTGACTGTCCCGAAGCTTCAGCCTTGTCTAATCTTTTGTGCACTGAGTTTACACTAGCATTTAAAACATTCCACATATCCATCCAATCAGCTGTCGCAGAGACACCACATTAATTTGCTCCCGCTCCTCTCTAATATAGCCTTCTTCCTCAGACATGTCGACACACATGTACCGACACACCACACACACAGGGAATGCTTTTTCTGAAAACAGTTTCCCCACAAGGCCCTTTGGAGAGACAGAGAGAGAGTATGCCAGCACACACCCCAGCGCTATATAACCCAGGAATAACACAGTAACTTAATGTTTGCCCAGTAGTGCTGCTGTATGTAATTTGCGCCGAATTATGTGCCCCCCCCCCCTCTTTTCAACCCTCTTGTCTACCGTGGTTTCAGCAGGGGAGAGTCTCGGGAGCTGCCTCAGCGGTGCTGTGGAGAAAAAATGGCGCTGGTGAGTGCTGAGGGAGAAGCCCCGCCCCCTCGGCGGCGGGCTTCTGTCCCGCTTAAACTGTAAAATTGGCGGGGGCTCATACATATATACAGTGCCCAGCTGTATATATGTTATATTTTTTCCAAAAAGAGGTTTATATTGCTGCCCAGGGTGCCCCCCCTGCGCCCTGCACCCTTACAGTGACCGGAGTATGTGAGGTGTATGGGAGCAATGGCGCACAGCTGCAGTGCTGTGCGTTACTTCAGTGAAGATCATGAAGTCTTCTGCCACCGCTGAAGTCTCTTTTCTCATACTCACCCGGCTTCTATCTTCTGGCTCTGCGAGGGGGACGGCGGCGCGGCTCTGGGACGGACGGCGAGGGTGAGATCCTGCGTACCAATCCCGCTGGAGCTAATGGTGTCCAGTAACCTAAGAAGCAGGACCTTGCAACTCAGAGAGTAGGGCTGCTTCTCTCCCCTCAGTCCCTCGATGCAGGGAGTCTGTTGCCAGCAGTGCTCCCTGAAAATTAAAAACCAAACAAAATACTTTCTGTCAGAAAGCTCAGGAGAGCTCCTGAAAAGCACACAGTTTCCACTGGGCACAGTATCAAACTGAGGTATGGAGGAGGGGCATAGAGGGAGGAGCCACTGCACACCCAGAACTAAAGTCTTTCTTAAAGTGCCCATGTCTCCTGCGGAGCCCGTCTATCCCCATGGTCCTTACGGAGTCCCCAGCATCCTCTAGGACGTTAGAGAAACTAGGATTTTAATACCTACCGGTAAATCCTTTTCTCTTAGTCCGTAGAGGATGCTGGGCACCCGTCCCAGTGCGTACTGTGTCTGCAGTTATTAAATGGCCCTTAAATCCAGAACATTTATGTGGAGACAACTTTCCCGACTTGACCATCTTCCTTGGATGTTTTCCCCCTGTGTGACTGCTCCCCAGCCTCGGAGGGTTGCATCCGTGGTCCCTAGGATCCAGTCCTGGATCCCGAACCATCGCCCCTCTAGGAGGTGAGAACTGTGCAGCCGCCAATGGAGTGATATTCTGGTCTTGGAAGACAGGATTATCCTCCGGTGCATGTGTAGGTGGGATCCGGACCACTTGTCCAACAGGTCCCACTGGAACACTCTAGCATGGAACCTGCCAAACTGAATGGCCTCGTAGGCCGCAACCATCTTCCCCAGCAACCGAATGCATTGATGGATTAACACTCTTGCTGGTTTCAGAATTTGTTTGACCAGACTCTGGATCTCCATAGCCTTTCCACTGGAAGAAAACCTCTTCTGTGTCCAGTATCACTCCCAAAAACAACAACCGCGTCATTGGGACCAACTGCGATTTTGGCAAGTTTAGGAGCCAACCATGTTGTTGAAGAACTGTCAGGGAGAGTGCAATGTTTTGCAACAACTGGTCCCTGGATCTCGCCTTTATCAAGAGATCATCCAAGTACGGGATAATTGTGACTCCTTGCTTGCGAAGGAGAACCATCATTTCCGCCATCACCCTGGTGAAAATCCTCGGAGCCGTGGACAGACCAAACGGCAACGTCTGAAATTGGTAATGACAATCCTGAATTGCAAACCTCAGGTAGCTTGATGCAGTGGCTAAACGGAACATGTAAGTAGGCATCCTTATGTCTACCAAAACCATGAAATCTCCTTCCTCCGGACTGGAGATTCCTACCCTGAGAGATTCCATCTTGAAATTTAATTTCTTTAGGTAGAAATTGAGGGATTTCAGATTTCAGATTGGTCTGACTGAGCCTTCCGGCTTCGGGACCACGAAGAGGCTTGAATAAAAGCCTTCTCCCTGCTGACTAAGGCCGATTTGAACAATCGGTGAGGGGGAACGTCTTGAAACCCCAGTTTGTACCCTTGGGACACTATTTGTAAAACCCACGAGTCCAGGTCCAAATTAATCCAGAACTGACTGAAGTGTTTTAGACGTGTCCCCACTGGTGTGGGCTCCTGCAAGAGAGCCCCAGCGTCATGCAGTGGATTTGGCAGAAGCAGAGGACGATCTCTGCTCCTGCGATCTTGAAGAGGCTACAGACCTCTTCCCTCTTCTCCTTCCTCTACCTGCAAAGAAAGGGGAATCTTAACTTCTTGCATATCTATTGGGCCAAAATGACTGCGTTAGATAATGATGCGTCTTCATCCGTTGAGAGGGAACATAGGGCAAGAAGGTTGACTTACCTGCGGGAGCTGCCGAGATCAAATTAACTAGGCCGTCGCCAAACAACGCTTCACCTTCATAGGGAAGAGACTCCCTTTCTTCTTGGAGTCAGCATCAGCATTCCCTTGGTGAATCCACAATGCCCTCCTATCCGAGACTGCCATGAAATTGGCCCGTGAACTCAAGAGTCCTATATCCCTTGCAGTCGTAAGTATGCTGCAGTGTCCTTGATATGATCCAACGTAAGGAGCATCCCATGTCTCCAGGATATCTATATCGGATGACAAGGTATTCGACCAATTCTTGAATACTACTACTCACCCATGCGCATGTAATGGCAGGTCTAAGTAATGTACCCGTGGTTACATAACTAGAAATAATGTAGCTTCCTGCATACGATCCGCTGGATTTGTGACAGGGCCCCGTGCAGAACAGGGGGTGATTCCCACTTTATTCTGTCCGCAGCAGGAAATGAATAAACAACCGGAAACCTTTTGGGGATTTGAAACCATCTTGTCGAGCTGGCCCAGACTTTCTCAAACAGAGATGGAGGAACGTTACATCAGCTTTCATTATATATCTATATATACATACATATAGACCCCTTTGTCAGGAACAGCAGGGTCCTCAGTGATGTTAATATGTCCTTAATATCCACAATCATGTACTGAATGCTCCTTGCCAATATTGGATCTAATCAGGAAATATTATGGTCGACATAGGAATCAGTATCTGAGTCAGTATCAGTGTGTAGTAACTGGGCAAAATAACATTTTTGCGGGGCCTGAGGGAAAAGAAGCATAGCCATGAACATCACATCTTTTCTCTACG
Organism: Pseudophryne corroboree; assembly: GCF_028390025.1. NCBI lineage: Eukaryota > Metazoa > Chordata > Amphibia > Anura > Myobatrachidae > Pseudophryne > Pseudophryne corroboree. The sequence goes on from NC_086446.1 coordinate 143,324,721, forward strand.
TCTGTGTCTGGGACACAGATTTATCCAACCTCACTCTGATATTACTGAAACTTTCACCCAGTCAGTTATTGGTGGTGCCAACAGGGCCACCATCATATGTCTGCATTCCTAATATAGTTTCCTCTTGGGAAAAACATTCAGCCACCGACATGTTGACACACATGTACCAAGTACCCACAGACACATCGGCTTATGGGGGATAGACCTACAGTAAATCTGTCAGAGGGACAGATGGGATTTTTCAGCTCACAACCCAGCGTCAAAAGTACACAGTCTGGGAAATAATAAACTCTATAGTGATAGACTTGTAACGCTCTATAGATGTGCTGGTGAGGTGAGGAAGAAGCCCCGCCGCTGTAATGGCACGCTTCTGTCCCGCTCAGAAACAAATAATTAATTACGCTGGTGGGGTAAGGACAGTGCCCAGGCACTAATGTCCACTTTTGCCAGCCTTTTGTGAGGAATTTATGCTGCCCAGGGTGCCCCCCCCCCCCCCCAACGCCCTGCACCCTGCAGTGCCTGTGTTTGTGTGGGAGCATGGCGCACAGCATTCCGCTCGCTGCGTGGTACCTCAGAATGCCATCTGTTCTTCTGCTACTCGCCTGTCTTCTGACTTCTGGCTCTGTAAGGGGGTGACGGCAGGCTACGGGAGTGGGCATCTAGGCGTACCCAGCGATCAGCACCCTCAGGAGCTAATGGTGTCCTGTCAGCCAGAAGTAGAGCCATTGAACTCACTAGAAGTTGGTCATACTTCTCTCCCCTAAGTCCCACGAAGCAGCCTCCCTGAAAATAAGAAAAACTAACATAAGTCTTTTCAGAGAAACTCAGTAGAGCTCCCCTGTAGTGCATCCAGTCTCACTGGGCACAATTCTAAAACTGGAGTCTGGAGGAGGGGCATAGAGGGAGGAGACAGTTTACACCCTTTGAAAGTCTTAAAGTGCCCATGTCTCCTGCGGATCCCGTCTATACCCCATGGTTCTTAATGTGATCCCAGCATCCTCTAGGACGTATTAGAAAACAAATAACGCACACACGAGGAGGAGAGAACAAAGGAAGCTATAAGGAGGGGAGGGGAGGGGAGGGGGGGGGGGGGGAAGGTAAGGTAGTAAAGGCATATTGGATAAACTACAACCTTATACATATTCATTAATGTACCAGTAGTTAGAAGTAGAAGAGCTCTAACAGAAACCACAAAGCTTATCTAAAGCCACACCACACTGGATATGCCCAATCTCATTTGATCTTTGAAGCAAAGCAGTATTGGACTTTGTTACTACCAAGCAGTCTCCCATCCATGTATTATCAGATTCTTTAGGTGTTTTTAAACTACCAACACCCTTTTCTTGGTACATTTAATTTTTACACGTATTCTTTTATGTACCAGAAGTTAGAAGTAGAAAAGCTCTAACAGAAACCACCAGCTCATCTACAGCCACAGCACACTGGATTTGCCCAATCTCTCCTGATCATGGAAGCTGAGCAGTATTGGTCCTGGTTTTAGTACTTGGATGGGAGACCACCAGGAAATACCAGGAGCTGTGTGTATTTTTACAATACCAACACCGTTCTCTTGATGCATTCCATTTTGAAACATTGGGGCAGATCTATTAAGCCTGGTGAACTGATAAAGTGCAAGGTGATAAAGTACCAGCCAGTCAGCTCCTAACTGTCATTTTTCAAACCCAGCCTGTGACATGGCAATTAGGAGCTGATTGGCTGGTACTTTATCACCATGCAAATTATCATTCCACCAGGTTTAATAAATCGGCCGCTTATTCATTTATGTACTAGTAGTTAGAAGTAGAAGAACTCTAACAGAAACCACTAAGCTCATCTACAGCCACACCACACTGTATATGCCCAATATCACCTGATCTTAGGCCTGGTTTGTTCTTGGATGTGAGACCACCTGGGAATACCAGGTGCTGTAGGTAGTTTTATACTACCAACACCGTTCTCTTGATGCATTCTATTTTGAAACTTATTCATTGATGTAGAAGTTAGAAACAGCAAAAATCATCTACAGCCGCATCACACTGAATATGTCCAATCTCATCTGATGTTGGAAGCTAAGCAGTGTTGTGCCTGGTTAGTTTTTGGATTTCAGGTCCTGCCTTCTGGTTTGGCCACGGCACCTCGGAATTTCACCAAGGTCATGGCCGTGATGACGACCCTTCACCATCGGTGGACCAGGGAGGAATCTCTCCTCCCGATAAACATTCTGGAATTGCGGGCAGTGTTCAATTCATTGATACTGGCCCTGCCTCTAGTACAGAACAGGCCTGTTCAAGTACAATCGGACAACGCCACCACGGTAGTGTACACAAATCATCAAGTCGGCACTCGAAACTGCATGGCAAAGCTGGAAGTATAAAAAAATCCTCAGTTGGGTAGAACGTCATCTGCCAGCAATATCGGCAGTGTTCATTCCCGGAGTCCTCAACTGGGAAGCGGATTTCCTCAGTCGTCAGGACGTTCACGCTGGAGAGTGGAGAGGCTGCAGCAGAAATATCTGCACTGGTGTCAGTAGGTGACTGAGGCAGGGATGACTGGGAGATAGTGGGTGACTGAAGCATGTATGAGTGGGATATAGTGGGTGACTGAAGCCGGGGTGACTGGGAGATAGTGGGTGACTGATGCAGGGGTGACAGTGATAGTGGGTGACTTAGGCAGGGGTGACAGGGAGATAGTGGGTTACTGAGGGAGGGGTGATAGGAAGGGGTTGGGTAAGTATGGGAAGAAAGTGGGTGACAGGGATAATAAATGAATAAGGCAGGGATGATAGGGAGATAGTGGATGACTGTGGCAGGGGTGACAGGGACAGTAAGAGACTGAGGCAGGGGTGACAGGGATAGTGGGTGACTGAGGCAGGGGTCGCAGGTATAGTGGTTGACTGAGGCAGCGGTGACTGGGAGATAGTGGGTAACTGAGGCAGGGGTGACAGGGAAAGTGTGTGACTCAGGCAGGGGTGATAGGGAGATAGTGGGCAGCATATCTCTGCCTCACTGCAGCAGCACATTCCTGATTCACTGACAGCAGCACATCCCTGCAACGTTGACAGCAACACATCCCTGCAACATTGACGGCAGCACATCCCTGCCTCATTGACGGCAGCACATCCCTGCCTCACTTATAGCAGCACATCCCTGCCTCGCTGACAGCAGCACATCACTGCCTCGCTGACAGCAGCACATCACTGCTTCACTGACAGCAGCACATCACTGCTTCACTGACAGCAGAACATCCCTGCCTCACTGGCAGCAGCACATCCCTGCTTTACTGACAGCTGTATATAGGGCCTAATTAAGACCTGATCCCTGCTGTGCATATTCACACAACAGGAGATCAGGTCTGAAGTGCGTGTGTGCTGGTGCCACAGTGCACCGGCACATGCCAGAGATGCGATCAGCATCTCTGCCCAGTGAGCGCCTCTGCCTGATTGACAGGTAGAGGCGGTCACTGGGCAGGAGGAGTCGGGCCAGCGGCGTTGTGCCGCCATTTTGGGGGCACAGTCAGGACAACGCAGACATGACCGGACCGTATGGGGGCGGGGCCGTGACGGCTGTGTGACCCGGACAGCAACGGGCCTTATTTACTAAAATCTCAGATAAATTTTATGGCATTTATGTGCAGTCTAGTTTGCACAGTTGATAGAGTGTTGATCTTGCACTATCAATGTAAGCCTCACATAGGTTTGATACACATGTAAGTTTGTTTTTATTTTACTACATTGTGGTTTGTGGCTCTATACCATGTAATGCATGTCTTTTAACAGTAGTCAAGTCTTCCAATGTGCTTGTTAGTGAAACCCAATACATAGCTTTATTTTATTTTGTTTCTTCAAATATTACATAGTAACATAGTAACATAGTAACATAGTATCTGAGGTTGAAAAAAGACAATTGTCCATCGAGTTCAACCTATTTGTGGTGTCCTATGCATGATGATTTTACTAAAATTTCTGACTGATGCTGCTGTCAGCCATTACATTTTATCCCTATTTATAGTAACTATAATGCATTACTATGCACCATACCCCTGGATATCCTTATCCAATAGGAATTTATCTAACCCATTCTTAAAGGTGTTGACAGATTCCGCCATTACAACTCCCTCGGGCAGGGAATTCCAAACACGTATTGTCCTTACCGTGAAAAAGCCTTTACGCTGTATTGTGCGGAATCTCCTCTCCTCTAACCTGAGCGAGTGTCCACGAGTCCTCTGTGTTGATCTAACCAGAAACAGGTCCCGCGCAAGCTCTGTGTATTGTCCCCTTATATATTTGTAGATGTTGATCATATCCCCTCTTAGTCTCCGCTTTTCCAATGTAAACATGCCTAGTCTTTCAAGCCTTTCCTTGTATTCCATCATCTCCATGCCCTTAATTAGTTTGGTCGCCCTCCTCTGTACCTTTTCAAGCTCCAGGATATCCTTTTTGTAGTACGGTGCCCAGAACTGTACACAGTATTCAAGGTGTGGCCTCACTAGTGATTTATATAACGGGAGTATAATACTCTCGTCCCTAGCATCAATACCCCGTTTTATGCATGCTAATATCTTATTAGCCTTCTTTGCTGCAGTCCTACTTTGGGTACTACTGCTTAGCTTGCTATCTATGAGGACACCTAAGTCCTTTTCCAGTACAGAATCCCCTAATTTTACCCCATTTAGTAGGTAGGCATATGTCTTATAACTTTTTTTTTCAATATATAAACATTTTTATTATAAGATTTTCAATGACACAAGTACATCCAAGTTGCAGATTATGGATTGTGAAGGACAAATCAACCATATAAACAATTTAAGCAATTTAAATTGCATGCAGGTAGTAGAATATCAAACTCCTTGGATGAAAGTTGGTCGTAATAAACTAGGATAGAAAAGAATAAAGTAGAAAATAAGATTTTAAACCTACCGGTAAATCTTTTTCTCGTAGTCCGTAGAGGATGCTGGGGACTCCGTAAGGACCATGGGGATAGACGGGCTCCGCAGGAGACATGGGCACTTTAAGAAAGACTTTAGTTCTGGGTGTGCACTGGCTCCTCCCTCTATGCCCCTCTATGCCACAGTTAGAGAAACTGTGCCCAGAGGAGACTGACAGTATGAGGAAAGGATTTTGTTAATCCAGGGCAAGATTCATACCAGCCACACCAATCACACCGTATAACTTGTGATAAACTACCCAGTTATGAGTACGAAAAAACAACATACTGTAGCATCAGTGCAGGACCGATGCAACTATAACATAACCCTTATTGAAGCAATAACTATATACAAGTATTGCAGAAGTAGTCCGCACTTGGGACGGTCGCCCAGCATCCTCTACGGACTACGAGAAAAAGATTTACCGGTAGGTTTAAAATCTTATTTTCTCTAACGTCCTAGAGGATGCTGGGGACTCCGTAAGGACCATGGGGATTATACCAAAGCTCCAAAACGGGCGGGAGAGTGCGGATGACTCTGCAGCACCGATTGAGCAAACATGAGTTCCTCCTCAGCCAGGGTATCAAACTTATAGTATTTTGAAAAGGTGTTTGAACCTGACCAAGTAGCAGCTCGACACAGCTGTAGTGCCGAGACCCCTAGGGCAGCCGCCCAAGAAGAGCCCACTTTCCTCGTGGAATGGGCCTAGACCGATTTCGGTAACTGCAATCCAGCCATAGAATGCGCTTGCTGAATCGTGTTACAAATCCAGCGAGCAATAGCCTGCTTTGAAGCAGGGGCACCAATCTTGTTGGTTGCATACAGGACAAACAGCGCTTCAGTTTTCCTGACTCTAGCCGTCCTGGCCACGTAAATTTTCAAAGCCCTGACCACATCAAGTAACTCGGAATCCTCCAAGTCACGCGTAGCCAAAGGCACCACAATAGGTTGGTTCATATGAAAAGATGAGACCACTTTTGGTAGGAATTGAGGACGGGTCCGCAATTCCGCTCTATCCACATGGTACACCAAATATGGGCTTTTATGTGACAAAGCCGCTAATTCCGACACTCGCCTAGCCGAAGCCAAGGCTAATAACATGACCACCTTCCATGTGAGATATTTTAACTCCACCGTTTTAAGTGGTTCAAACCAGTGTGATTTTAGAAAACTTAACACCACGTTAAGGTCCCAAGGTGCCACCGGAGGCACAAAAGGAGGCTGAATATGCAGCACTCCTTTTACAAAAGTCTGAACTTCTGGAAGAGAAACCAATTCTTTTTGAAAGAAAATGGATAAGGCCGAAATCTGGACCTTAATAGAGCCTAATTTTAGGCCCAAATTCACTCCAGTTTGTAGGAAGTGAAGGAAACGGCCCAGATGGAATTCTTCCGTAGGAGCATTCCTGGCCTCACACCAAGAAACATAATTTCGCCATATACGGTGTAATGTTTTGACGTTACATCCTTCCTAGCCTTTATCAGCGTAGGGATGACCTCAACCGGAATGCCTTTCACTGCTAGGATCCGGCATTCAACCGCCATGCCGTCAAACGCAGCCGCGGTAAGTCTTGGAACAGACAGGGCCCCTGATGCAACAGGTCCTGTCTTAGAGGAAGAGGCCACGGATCTTCTGTGAGCATTTCCTGCAGATCCGGATACCAGGTCCTCCGTGGCCAATCTGGAACAATGAGGATTGTTCTCACTCCTCTTTGTCTTATTATCCTTAACACCTTGGGTATGAGAGGAAGAGGAGGAAATACATAGACCGGCTGGAACACCCACGGTGTCACTAGGGTGTCTACAGCTACTGCCTGAGGGTCTCTTGACCTTGCGCAATACCTCTGTAGCTTTTTGTTGAGCCGGGACGCCATCATGTCTATCTGTGGCAGTTCCCACCGACTTGTAATCTGTGCAAAGACTTCCTGATGAAGTCCCCACTCTCCCGGATGTAGGTCGTGTCTGCTGAGGAAGTCTGCTTCCCAGTTGTCCACTCCCAGAATGAACACTGCTGACAGTGCGCTTGCGTGATTCTCCACCCAGCGAAGAATTCTGGTGGCTTGTGCCATCGCCACTCTGCTCCTTGTGCCGCCTTGGCGGTTTACATGAGCCACTGCGGTGACGTTGTCTGACTGGATCAGAACCGGTTGGTCGCGAAGTAAGGTCTCCGCTTGACGTAGGGCATTGTATATGGCCCCTAGTTTCAGGATGTTGATGTGAAGACAAGTCTCTTGACTTGACCAAAGACCTTGGATATTTCTTCCCTGTGTGACTGCTCCCCAACCTTGGAGGCTTGCCTCTGTGGTCACCAGGATCCAGTCCTGAATGCCGAATCTGCGTCACTCGAGAAGGTGAGCACTCTGCAGCCACCACAGGAGTGATACCCTGACCCTGGGGGACAGGGTGATCAACCAATGCATCTGCAAATGTGACCCAGACCACTTGTCCAGTAGGTCCCATTGGAAAGTCCTCGCATGGAACCTGCCGAATGGAATGGCTTCGTATGATGCCACCATCTTTCCCAGGACTCGAGTGCAGTGATGCACTGACACAAGTTTTGGTTTCAATAGGTTCCTGACAAGAGTCATGAGTTCCTGGGCCTTTCCTATCGGGAGATAAACTCTCTTCTGGTCTGTGTCCAGAATCATGCCCAAGAAAGACAGACGAGTCGTAGAAACCAACTGCGACTTTGGGATATTGAAAATCCAGCCGTGTTGCTGTAACACTTTCAGTGAAAGTGATACGCTGTTCAGCAACTGCTCTCTTGATCTCGCTTTTATGAGATCGCTCAAGTACGGGATAATTGTGACACCTTGCTTACGCAGGAGAACCATCATTTCCGCCATTACCTTGGTGAAAATTCTCTGGGCCGTGGAGAGACCAAACAGCAACGTCTGAAATTGGCAATGACTGTCCTGTACCGCAAATCTGAGGTACGCCTGATAAGATGGATAAATGGGGACATGAAGGTATGCATCCTGTACACAAATGCGGACAACAGGTGTCAAGCCGTGTGTTGCCTTTGTCAAGCTGTAATAAGTAGGGGTAAGGACGTTAACCACCTCAGAACATCCTCCCTTATACGTCGTCTGCAGCGCATTAATCATTAGTCAGTGACAAGTTCAAAAACTTTGGATGACAGCGGAAGCAGTCCACTGACCACTAAATCCCTTCCTCTTGTAACCAAGCTCCTGCAAACCACACCACCAACTCCCTCAGTGTCAATTTCCTCCTTAGACAGGAAAGCCAATAGTCCTACGAGTCCTCTCCTGCCTGGGATTCCTCCGATGCATCCTTGAGTGTAACGCCTACTGCTGCTGGCGCTGCTGTTGTTGCTGCTGGGAGTCGATCGTCATCCCAGAGGGGAAGTCGGAAGACCACTTGTACTACTTCCAGTAGGCAATTGACTGTCCAACAGTCCTTTGCGAGGAAGATGAAATATCACAGCAGTCATCCTGCTGCAAAGCGGATAACTCAGGTCTTGTCAGCCTGGGTGGTGAGAAACGTGGTTCCGGTATCCATCGTTAATTCAGAGGCAACTAGAGACTTGATTGAGGTACTGTGTCCCCGGTACCAAATGCCATCTAGGTTCCATTTCTCTAGGCAGGCGATACCGAAAATGTACACAGACCTCAGAAAAAGAGTCACCAGTGTCCTAAAAAATGCAGTTGTACCCAAGGTCCACTAGTCCACATGTCCGTGGTTAAGTGGAGCCAGGCAGACTCAGGACTATATGACTGTGACAGCCCACTGGGTAGATGTATTGCCTCCCGCAGCAAGAACAGCAGCGGCGGCACCAGTAGCAGCATCTCGCAAATGCCAACTCGTTCCTAGGCAGACTACGCTTTGTATCACCGCTTTCCATAAGAGGCACACAGCTGACAACCTCTTACGGAAACTGAGGAACATCATCGCAGAATGGCTTACCCCAATTGGACTCTCCTGGGGATTTGTGACATCGGACAATGCCACCAATATTGTGCGTGCATTACATCTGGGCAAATTCCAGCACGTCCCATGTTTTGCACATACATTGAATTTGGTGGTGCAGAATTATTTAAAAAAACGACTGTGGCGTGCAAGAGATGCTGTCGGTGGCCCGAAGAATTGCGGGCCACTTTCTGCATTCAGCCACCGCGTGCCGAAGACTGGAGCACCACCAAACATTCCTGAACCTGCCCTGCCATCCTCTGAAGCAAGAGGTGGTAACGAGGTGGAATTCAACCCTCTATATGCTTCAGAGGATGGAGGAGCAGCAAAAGGCCATTCAAGCCTATACATCTACCCACGATATAGACAAAGGAGGGGGAATGCACCTGACTCAAGCGCAGTGGAGAATGATTTCAACGTTGTGTAAGGTTCTGCAACCCTTTGAACTTGCCACACGTGAAGTCAGTTCAGACACTGCCAGCCTGAGTCAGGTCATTCCCCTCATCAGGCTTTTGCAGAAGAAGCTGGAGACATTGAAGGAGGAGCTAAAACAGAGCGATTCCGCTAGGCATGTGGGACTTGTGGATGGAGCCCTTAATTCGCTTAACCAGGATTCAATCTGTTGAAATCAGAGCAATACATTTTGGCCACCGTGCTCGATCCTAGATTTAAAACCTACATTGTAGCTCTCTTTCCGGCAGACACAAGTCTGCAGAGGTTCAAAGACCTGCTGGTGAGAAAATGGTCAAGTCAAGCGGAACGTGACCCGTCAACAGCTCCTCCTTCACATTCTCCCGCAACTGGGGGTGCAAGGAAAAGGCTAAGAATTCATAGCCCACCCACTGGCGGTGATGCAGGGCAGTCTGGAGTGAGTGCTGACATCTGGTCCGGACTGAAGGACCTGGCAACGATTACTGACATGTCGTTGACAATGCTAAATTCCTTTGTCGTATAAACAACCCTTTATGAAGTCTAAGAACACTGTACGCTGTTTGCTTAAGAAGTACCGTAATGGTACGCTAGTTGCGTAACGATCGCTCAGCCGTAGGCGAGACGCTCAAGCGTCACGTTCGCTCACGGCCCAGTGATCACAGGACACGTTATTGGCTATGACTAGAGTAATGATTCGCTATGGCGTAGCATACGCTCGAGACCACGAGGAGGTCACCAGCGGCGCAGACGCTCACAACGCTATACCTTAATGTTTAAACCTTATACCAATGAAATACACGGAATACCTTAATGTGAGTACAGGGTGTAAGTGCAACCTTGTGTAACCTGACTAACTACAAAGCTGCTTGAGCGTCACCGACGCTCAAGTGAACACTTAACACTATAGAAAATACACAGATACTGGTTTAGGTTCCAAAGCCTATTAACTGTATTATATCTAATATATTTGAAAAAGGGGATAACAGTACAAATGATACACTACAATATAACAGAGACTTCCTAACCACAGAACTAAATAATAAATACAAAAAGACAATACTACACTGACCTAAATGCAATATAATACAATACTATCTAATACAATACAATACTAGCCTAGTCTAGGGGAGATATGAGAGAACAGAACAGAGAGAGAGAGAGAGAGAGATAGAGATGAGAGAAATTGGCTCACAGAAAGACAATGATTACGGAGAGAAACTTACGCACAAGGGGAAACGATCGCATGCGCCTGGACATCCAGCACCCGATTTTCAGCAATGAGAACCGTTGAAGAGTGAGAGCTGGATGTGGTCGGCCTGCCTATTTATGCCCCACACACAATGCAATCTCATGGTCCTACAATCCCATTGTCCATTGGCCGAAGGAATCCGGCCCTGCATCATAACAAAAGGTCATAGGGTGATTCATACAGGTGGGCTGTGACGATTTCCAACAGCTCAGGTGGGTGGGAAACTGGGTTTCCCGCCGCATACCTGAGTATGTGTAAATAATAGAAATGGACATAAACTTCTTATGTCCATAACTATTCGCACGAGCGATTAATACGCTCCAAACCAACACCGGAATATTGCTAATTAAATACTCTTCCGATGGGTACCAAACACTGCTGTATGATTCCTGTTAGACCCTTCGTACGATGCAAAGAGGGATTCCTCAGCTCAGGGACATTCTATGTTAACTAAACTTTCAGAAATCATTAAAGGGATCATGATCTATAAACTACATTAATTGTGAAAATATGTAACGAATGAGTCGCACGCTACGACTACATAAACTCTACCGTAAATACGCATACTGCGCCTGCGAGTGCACGCTATTGCGGGTATGCGCCTTCACGGGAGAGCGTACGCATGCGCAGCGCGGACCAGTGTGCGGTGCAAATATGGCAACGTGCATAGAGACATTTTTCTGACTTTGACAGTCCACCCTTTGGCAGTCAATAATAACTGCCACCTTCTAAAATATTTAAGGAGAAAAATGTAAGTCAGGGGTTAATTGATTTCCATGGTTGGGTAGGGGAGAAGAGTGGAGTAGGTGTGAAGAGGGTATGACCTAGTGAGAAAGCAGAAGCATGTGTGTATGAGTCCATGTTTGGAGGGTCATGTATCATCGTGCCGTACGTGTGGTAAATCAAGCTTCGAGGTATTGCGAAGTATACATTTGAATTCCTTCTTATCCTGTGGTACAGGTCTGTGGATGGGCTGTCAAACTCTACCGAGCTCATTTCGGCTGTGGTTGTAACAAAATGGGGATGCACATTTTAGTTGATGATACATGAATGGGGGAGGTATGTGGTTGCTGCTATCTGTGCCTGTATTCCCTATCGTCTATGTGTGTCGTTACCTGAGGGTTGTAGAGATGAAGATAAAGAACACTTACGAAAAATGCAATGATATTCTATGTCAGGGAAATGTACATCTGTTGTTGAAGTTGTGTTCGGTATCTGTTGAGAGTCGTCTTCTTTGCGCTGTTTTGCTCCTTGGGCATGAGCAAATAGCTTTGTCTGAGCCATCAGATTTACAAAAATGTTGGGCTAGCGTGAGTTTAAAAATACTAGGGAAACTGGGGATCCATGGCAAAGTTCATCAAGTGTCCATATTTAAAGTTGTCAAATCTTCTTCTTTGGTGCTTGTCTGTTGTCTGTATAGCGTCTCGTCAACTTCCTCGTCCAAGGGGGTCTTTGTATCTTGGAGAAAAGCAGAAAAACAGGTGAAAGAAACGGACCGTATAATCGCATTTTCATCACATTCTGGTTTCTATCATTGGGTCATAAATCAAATCCAGGTTAATTACGGTTTCCTCACTCCTCAAGCTCATCACTTTTGTACTTGGTTTGCACCTCATTAAAGCCTGCCCGCATCTAAATATCAATCCAATCGATATAACGACACCCAAGATACATAGTAGAAACTTTCCAACATCCATTATGACTCCTTGAGCCCAGTCTCCTAAACCGGAGAACCAATTTCGCGGGTTCAACCATGACACCCAACCAGTCAGCTCATTACCTACAGCAGCAAGGGTGAGATTGTGTTTTCGACGAAATTCCCACTTTAATTGCAGAATATCATCCATCTTTTGGCCTATGACCTCTACCGGGTCCTCGGTGCTATTTGTGATATACGTGCAACACTTTATGCCGTACTGTGTTGCCAATGTAACACAATATCCGCCTGTTACTGCTGTAAGATAATTAAGAACCATCCTATGCTGAACTAGTTCTGTTTTGTAAGCTTGAAGTTCTCTTCCAGTGTATCTAAACGTGTCATCATACATTTCAGTGATATTATCTAACAAATTGGCGAGTGCGGAAATGTATCTAAAATTCATCACACCTCGAGCGGTGCGAGTGAAATCTAACGCTACCAGAACCTGAATCCCGGTGGATTCATGGATAAGATCAGAGGCCGGATGCTCTAACCTTTCTGACAGTTGTCTTTTAACTCGGTGCTCGTAATGAGTGCGAGTATAAGGAGCTTGGGCACCACGGTGTATGTCCTTCATTTTGTCATGTGTAACAGTCATCACTTCAGGCAATACTTTTCCAATATAACACAATCCTTCAGAGTTTGGGGCAAGCCACTTGTACGCCTTTCTCCCGCATATGAAATATGCGTCATCGGGGAGAACATAAGGGACGGAGAAGGACATGACCATGTTACAAACCTTCCAGGTGAAATCTCCTGACCCTAATTCTTCCATCTGCTTAATGCACGTATCAGTTTGTACGATGTGTGCACAGTATCCTGGTGATACCTCTCCAACTCTAGTAATCCTATTTCCTAAGGTATATCGATACCGAAAAGATTTTCCTCTACTGGCTATATGGCGTACGAGCTCTGTATCTGTAGGCATTCTATCTGCTCTGTGTGAAAAGGTCATGGTAAGGTTGCTCCATGACACTTCCCAATTTCCCGGTTTTCTGGGATTGGAGATGTTAAAACATAATAGGGACCTATCCACATGGTATTGGTGGAGCTTCAAACTAGGAGGGCTGGAGATGTTAAACCTCCGATCCACCGGTCTCCCACCACTTAGCTCAAGTACCTCCCCTAACGTTAAAGGAAATGGTACTAGCCCTGATTTGCTGTGACCCTGAGGTACTTGAGAGCATACCCAACAATCTGTTTTATTTAACACGTTACCCACTAAGGAGTGATGGTCACTCAATGGATGCTGGTCCATATGGTTATTAAAACTGGATTGGCATTACTTTATGCATCCATCTTCAACCATTGTCACAGAGCCTACAGATACAGTTTTTCTTTTTGAACTAACAATCCTTCAAAGAAAATGTTTACAGATAACATGGTTGTTAGATCGTGCCCGGTACTCGCCTTTGCTTGGTGATTGGGTTGCTATTGGAAATTTACACCTCCGTCTCAGTCATCAGGACCTTTCTGGATCCTTTCTCGACCTCACTGGTACTCTCACCGAAACAGACTGCTCTGGTCAACATCATGGTTAACGGGAAAATCCATATCACAGTCTCTTGGGGCAAGTCCATCTTACAGGAGGAGAAAAGAAGAAATTTGTAATGGGGGTATAAGAAAACAGTTTGAGGGGGAGAGAACTTGTTACGATAATAAGTTCTCTCGTCTTGTTGTTCTTCTTGTTCTGCTATCCTCTCAAAGGTGCTGTCTCTCAGTCTTCCAAACGAACATTCTGGTGATACAATATTCCTTCCTAACCGGCGATCTTTCTGTAAGGAGCAAAAATCTGGCATTACCATTGGTCCAACTGAGGGGTGACATAGCATCTTTAAACCATGGAAACATGAGTGGGAAGAGAGAGACAACAAAAAAAACAAAAGAGATAGAGAACAATTCATGTGCATATATACATTACATAACTCGACAATAACCACAAATAAGAAAAGAGAAACAAAGCATTTTTAAACATTGTCAACATTAAGAAAACATTGTTAGCATTAGAAAAACATTGTCAGACTTATTAGGCTGTCATATCTATGTGTCTACTGGTCTCCTTGAGCAGTCCCTCCCCACCAGCACCTGCATTACTCCACTGTCTGCATCTGGCCAGAAATACATTGTGGCGGAGGTCATGCTGGGGTTTGGTAGACTTCTGCAAGGACCAAGTGGATATGCAATGTGTGAATTCTTACCACTACTCGTCAGAGATGGGGATAGAGAGAGAGAGGAAAACATTTTTCACAAATACATTTACAACTTTTCACCTGGTCATTCCTGTGTCTTCAGTGAATGACCTCCCACCTTATTAACCGTTACCTCAGGCTTGCCTCCATTCCTAATGTTCACCTTTCCTGACTACATACCATGAGTGTGGGCCTGAGTTCTTCCTGTCGGATCTCTGATTATAATGGTGTGTGTGTTGTAATTTTGCTCATTTCTTGGTCTAGGGGGTCTAACTTTATGTGGGTTATTACAGTTGCTGGCATAATGCCCTTCTCTCCTACAATGATAACAAATCCTGGGTTTCCTCCACGTGTCAATGACCTGAGGTTTTGGTTGATTTGATGCCTCCTCAAACGCTCGGATGCTCATCATCATCAATCGTTTCCCTTGTACTTCCCTGATTCCTTGGATTTTATGATTATGGTGTTGTCTTTCTCTTGATCTACAATCTCTTGCAAAGTGTCCCTTTTTATGACAATTGTAACAGACTTCCATATCTGGATTTCTCGCAGGGGTGTGGGGCTTTTGTTGGGGTGGTCTTGTGGTTTGGGCCTGTATATTTGCTGCCATTAACTTATCTCTTTGTGACTCTCTGTATTCTGATCATGATTGATGACGGCCTCTCTTAGTGCGGTCACCGAGATATCTCTCCAGTTTGGGTTGGTGGTCTGTACCCTTGTTTTTAATTCATCTTTTAAACCATTCATCAATACCTTAACCGCTATTCCTTTATGTTGTGCATTTGTCTTGATGTCTGCGATCCCAGTGTTTCTAGCCATTATTTGCAGTGCTCGATTGAAATAATTAGAAACATTTTCCCTTTCGTTTTGCCTTATGGAAAAAATGTCATTCCACTTGACAGCAGCTGGGAAATATATTCCTAACTGTCGGTTAATCTGCCTAATACATTCCTGATTGTGTTCCTCCATACAAGGTACCTCCGTGTTTAATTTACAATCAGCAATGAATTTTTCAGGGTCAACCCTGGAGGGCAAACATGCCCTCAGCACTGTCCGCCATTCTTTGTTGGTGGGTTCTGTGGCGTTTCCTAGTTCTTTAATAAACCTTTGACATTTGGCTAGATTTTTCCTAGGATCAGGAAATTCAGACATAATTGATCTCAATTCGGTCCGGGACCAGAGACAGCGCATTGCACTGTCCTTGACGGGAATGATTCCCTGATCGTCAGTCTTCCCATTGGGGACTGAGATCACCCTGGCCAGATCGAGCTCAGTTACATCATCTGGTGTTGGTCTTACATTTTGGGGTACATCTGTTTGTGCGTGATATGAAACATTGTACGTACCTGTGGACACGACCTCACCTGACCCTCCGTTAGGGGGTTCGATTATTGCCTTTACCAATTTGGTCGCGTCCACCTGGATGGCTTTTGTGATGGTTGCTGGAAGAGGTGCTGACATCGTTCTGGGTTCACTTTCTTGTTTGTATTCCTTAGGGAAGTTTGACATGGGGTGCAACTTGCACAGGTTAATAGTTATACATTCAACAGTATTACAATAATCATTGTTACAGTTATTACACTTATTCTTATAATCTATACTACAGTTGCTAAGAGCGTTTTTATTGTTCAACCTTGTGCTTTTCTCTCCGCAATCAACTCCTCCCCCGATGCCATTATCTCTCCTCTCAGAAAAGTCAATTGAATCTCTTTGTAATTCACCTTCCTGTTGCCCTAACTGCAAATAATCATAATGTTTACTTCGTCCCTTTGTTGGTTCAATGGGACATATCCTCCTCCTTAAATTTTGTAACACTTCTGGACTGGAGCTACCTATTCTTGGGAATTTGTCCCTGTCTTGTACAGTCATTCTCTCCCATTCATCACATAAAATTTCAGCGTGATTTCCATATTTCTCACACATCACATATCGTGCCGACCCGACTGGCCGGTTCCCTGAATCAACCCGAACCGAGGTTGATCGCCCCCTACCTGAACAAATGGCCCCCATAATCTGCAGGTGTTGCTTATTCCTCCTTGGATCTTTATCTCAAGGTTTTCAGCGAACCCTTACAAACAAACCAAGATGTCCAGGGCAGGCCGGCGGTGGTGGTTTATCAAGTACCCCACTTACTTCTCGCCCACGTTGGCCAGTACTGCAATAACTGTAACCAGAGCTGCGGTACCCAACCCAGGGCCCCTGTGAACCTTTATTTACTGGGGCGTGCTGGACCTACCAGTCCCCAGCAAGTATCGGTTGTTGGATAGTTCCCGAGTGACCAGCGAACTTCCCTTTAAAAATAAAAAATTACACAAATCACGTCAGAGTGTACAAATAGCGTTTGTGACCACTTTACTCTAATGGTATTAGGTCAGATTACTAACTACTGCACACAATTACGTGCGGTCCAATCGTTCAGTACACAAGCACTACTTGTCATGTACTGAAAGATCAATGGAATCGATGTTTCCGGCCGCGATTCCTTCAGCAAGAGCTTATGGCCTATATGGGTTCTGCACCAACACCCCAGGCGTTGTGCCACTGGACTTTTATAGCGGACCTCTTTAGTACCTTGTGACCTCCTGGTCTTGTTACCTTATGACCTCCTGGTCTTGTTCCTTATGACCTCCTGGTCTTGTTACCTTATGACCTCCTGGTCTTGTTACCTTATGACCTCCTGGTCTTGTTACCTTATGACCCGCTATACTCTAATGCTCAAATATTATTTAACCAGGGATGCCTCCCTAGCCACCGTATATGTCACTTACACGTATGTCCCTTGACGAGTACCCGACTTTCCTTTTGGTTCAACCTCTAAAGTTGTATAAACTTATGTGATAAAAACACACTCACTCAACACATGTACACTTTTGTTTCTATATCTATTTCTGCGCAGAAATTGCCTTCAGTCCAACAGTGTTACCAATTAGGAGCAGGATCTGTTAAACTAAATTTCAGATTTTTCCAAAAAATAGATTTGCGTTATTTACCGCGTCGCGTTATCTACCGCTGTGCGTTACTTATCGCCTTTGCGCTAATTCAACTTTTCGTGACGAGCTACGTGGGCGTAACCAGACGCTACGTTGCGTAATGTACGCTGCGTGCGTCTGCCTTTGGATTGCGTACGCAAGTCTTTTGTTAGGGACACGTGTACGCAAAACAAAGATCCACCGTAACACAATTTCTATTTTTATCAATGTAGATGATCCCTGATCATCTACCGCACACCACACTGACTGCCTTATCTCCCAGACAAGCCGTGTGTTGGTCTATATTTTAACTATTACCTCTACTATGAAATAACAGCAAATCTCTTTTAGCACTTTCTATCAACTATAAAAATTTGGCAAACAGGAATAGTGATATACGAAAATGAAACGGAAAATGCAGATATGTGTATGCGTGCGTGTATACGCAAGATAGAAGGGAAATAAAACAGTTTTAAAAGACACAAGCGTTTTGTTCTTACTTCCGGTTCCCGGATTCCTTCAGCACTCTTTATCTAAGCGAAGCAGACGCTTATCCCGTCAGCACTGGGAGACAACCTCCCACCCTTTGCTGGGGGATAATGTCTGCTGATCTACCTAGTGCAGATATGAGAAGGATAGGACGAGTCCCCAATTGACAATGCTAAATTCCTTTGTCGTATAAACAACCCTTTATGAAGTCTAAGAACACTGTACGCTGTTTGCTTAAGAAGTACCGTAATGGTACGCTAGTTGCGTAACGATCGCTCAGCCGTAGGCGAGACGCTCAAGCGTCACGTTCGCTCACGGCCCAGTGATCACAGGACACGTTATTGGCTATGACTAGAGTAATGATTCGCTATGGCGTAGCATACGCTCGAGACCACGAGGAGGTCACCAGCGGCGCAGACGCTCACAACGCTATACCTTAATGTTTAAACCTTATACCAATGAAATACACGGAATACCTTAATGTGAGTACAGGGTGTAAGTGCAACCTTGTGTAACCTGACTAACTACAAAGCTGCTTGAGCGTCACCGACGCTCAAGTGAACACTTAACACTATAGAAAATACACAGATACTGGTTTAGGTTCCAAAGCCTATTAACTGTATTATATCTAATATATTTGAAAAAGGGGATAACAGTACAAATGATACACTACAATATAACAGAGACTTCCTAACCACAGAACTAAATAATAAATACAAAAAGACAATACTACACTGACCTAAATGCAATATAATACAATACTATCTAATACAATACAATACTAGCCTAGTCTAGGGGAGATATGAGAGAACAGAACAGAGAGAGAGAGAGAGAGAGAGAGATAGAGATGAGAGAAATTGGCTCACAGAAAGACAATGATTACGGAGAGAAACTTACGCACAAGGGGAAACGATCGCATGCGCCTGGACATCCAGCACCCGATTTTCAGCAATGAGAACCGTTGAAGAGTGAGAGCTGGATGTGGTCGGCCTGCCTATTTATGCCCCACACACAATGCAATCTCATGGTCCTACAATCCCATTGTCCATTGGCCGAAGGAATCCGGCCCTGCATCATAACAAAAGGTCATAGGGTGATTCATACAGGTGGGCTGTGACGATTTCCAACAGCTCAGGTGGGTGGGAAACTGGGTTTCCCGCCGCATACCTGAGTATGTGTAAATAATAGAAATGGACATAAACTTCTTATGTCCATAACTATTCGCACGAGCGATTAATACGCTCCAAACCAACACCGGAATATTGCTAATTAAATACTCTTCCGATGGGTACCAAACACTGCTGTATGATTCCTGTTAGACCCTTCGTACGATGCAAAGAGGGATTCCTCAGCTCAGGGACATTCTATGTTAACTAAACTTTCAGAAATCATTAAAGGGATCATGATCTATAAACTACATTAATTGTGAAAATATGTAACGAATGAGTCGCACGCTACGACTACATAAACTCTACCGTAAATACGCATACTGCGCCTGCGAGTGCACGCTATTGCGGGTATGCGCCTTCACGGGAGAGCGTACGCATGCGCAGCGCGGACCAGTGTGCGGTGCAAATATGGCAACGTGCATAGAGACATTTTTCTGACTTTGACATCGTCTATTGTCACTACATATGATTCTGTCACCTTTGAAAGAATGGTGGAGGATTATATGAGTGACCGCATCCAGGTAGGCACGTCAGACAGTCCGTATGTATACTGGCAGGAAAAAGAGGCAATTTGGAGGCCCTTGCACAAACTGGCTTTATTCTACCTAAGTTGCCCTCCCTCCAGTGTGTACTCCAGAAGAGTGTTTAGTGCAGCCGCTCACCTTGTCAGCAATCGGCGTACGAGGTTACTTCCAGAAAATGTGGAGAAGATGATGATCATCAAAATGAATTATAATCAATTCCTCCGTGGAGACATTTACCAGCAATTGCCTCCAGAAAGTACACAGGGATCTGAGATGGTGGATTCCAGTGGGGACGAATTAATAATATGTGAGGGGGGGCGATGTACACAGTGAAAGGGGTGAGGAATCGGAGGATGATGAGGTGGACATCTTGCCTCTGTAGAGCCAGTTTGTGCAAGGAGAGATTGATTGCTTCTTTTTTGGTGGGGGCCCAAACCAACCAGTCATTTCAGTCAGCCGTGTGGCAGACCCTGTTGCTGAAATGATGGGTTCGTCAATGTTTTTCTTTTCAATCTAAGCCCCTGCAGTTTTCTGTAAGAATCTGCTTCGCTATGATGATCAACAAGTCACAAGGGCAAACACTCAGGGCTGGAGGCGTAGATCTTAGGACCAGCTGCTACAAGCATGGCAAAGGTGTCACTATCATTGGTGACACCCAGAGAGGCAGCGAGGGAGATTGTAATGCAGTGCGCGCAGATAAGCAGCGCAATGGTAAAAAGGAGGCATGGTCTCATAGGTAGGGGTGTGGCCTGTTTTCCTGAATCTCCATTTTGTTGCTCCGGGTATCCCGGGGGTTGAGTGCTGCACCCGGGGACTAGTGTGTGAGTGGTGCTGGCTCCTGCACAGTGACAGAAACTGGGTGTTGCACGTAATGTTACAGTGAAACACCCATATTCTGTCACTGAAGAGGAGCCGGCACTTTGGTGTCACCCCCCTTGGCGGGTGACACTCGGGTGTGGGCCGCAACCCCGTTGTGATGCCACTGACCCATGGGAAGCTTTACGTGGCTTACCCATGTGTTAGTAGCCCCAAGCATCTTTTGTGTTAGTCCCTGAAGAAAAACTTCAAATATTTACAAATACATTTTGTAATCAATGGGCCTAATTCAGTAAGGATTGCAAATTCTGCTAAGTAACAGAATTTGCAATCCTTTGGTTCGCATGCTGGGGCCACCCAGCATGCCGCCTCCCTTCTTGACCACGCTGAAATTGCAGTCTCAGTGCAGTTCAGCGTGATCATAAAAAATGGGTTAGCCTCCTGTTGGTGCAGACTGTATGTGTGCGCAGGAAGCCGCCACCATTTTTGTGATCGCAGCTGCTGCATGTGATGTCATGCAGCAGCTCTGACCACGCCTCCTGTTTCTCCGATGCCGACCCCATTTTGTAGCCCTGCCCATGCACCGCTCCATCTCCGACTTGGAAATGGATTGTTGCTGACCCCCCCCCCAGCACCAATTGACAGTCAGAAGCGATCGCATTATCTGCGGGGTGCCGCAGAAAATGCAGGCGCATGCGTATGCTCTTAGCAATTTTTGCAGTTGGATTGCTTATTGCGATTGCAATCCAACCTGAATCAGGCTCTATTACCTATCACAATGCACTGCGGGTAGTACAAAATGGGGTTAATAGAAGAGAAAACCCCCCCAGAGCTGTGCTCCTTAACTGTCCCTGGTGGCTAGTGGAGCGGCTGCCCAGTAATCAGTGTCCACGCTAGTGCGCACATGGCCCACCCCCTACAGCCACGCTGGATCACGGTATAGTGTGGGCACAGAAGTCCCTTACCTCCCTTTCATCAGCGGCCTCGTGATCCCGGAGGGCGGTGTGTGTGTGACTGACCTTAGGAAGAAACCGGAGCCTCCGCTGCAGTGACCCAGCAACCAGGGCACGGGAGTATACTGCGCCGCTGGGAGTGATGGAGCTGCAGTAAAGATGTCTATTAGACCTAACCTGCTGCAGCCCTTGTAGATTCTTATAAAAAAAGTTCTTCTTTTCTTGTCAAAATTAATAGCTAAGAATAGGCTGCCTGAGGCAGCCCCCTGTTAAGTGGCCTGCTACTGAAGGCACCAACTACAAACTGAGCTCCCTGTTCATGGAAGCGAGGTTATAGAGCAGGGGGCGCTGAGCATCTTGGGAACAGTCAAAAGCTTTGAGCCTGTTGGTGCCTCAGATCAAGATCCTACTCTACACCCCAATGTGAATCCTTGTGGAGTCCAGTGTACCCCACAGAAGAAATTAATGTGTCACACCCATTGGCAGCAACATTAGAATAGCTGCTGATGGGCACAATTGAGAAAGGAAGGGGGGAAAACATTTGAATCCAGCACATATATGTAATTTGAATATGCAATTTGTACCTTCCTACTTTAAAATGTAATGGATGAACCTCACCCTGTGAGAACTATCTTCATGATCAAGAGATCTCATACGCAAGAAAAGCATGTGTTGGGATAGGGCTGTGGAGGGCGGCTGCTCGAGCACACCCCCGTCAAGTTAAGGAGATTCAACTGAGGAAGCACAAGGGAACTCTTGTCTGGGGACAACAACTGCAGGGAGACCACATCTTTTCAGATGAAAATGAGAGGGCGGAAGGCTGCCTAATACTGAAGCACCCTCAAACATCAAACCATATGCAACAGCTAGTACAAGCATTCCTGGGGAAAGGTCTGCAGCAGACGGATTTGCATACGGTGATGTCATCCAAGCAGTGGGCCAAAGTTGGCTGGAACCCTCATCTGCATATGAAAAGAGAAAAGGGGCGCTTGGATGACCCCTAGTTCGCATTGAACACCCCCCACCCTCCTTTGGTGTGGGGCTCATGTTGGCCATGCCCCAGCCCCTGAAGCATTCAAGCTGATTTCTTGCTGCAGCTGGGCACTGTAACAGCTCCAGAGCTGCTCTGTAAGGCAAATAAAAGGGTGTGGGCCCTGCAACACCACCTGTAGTTCGCATTGTGCGTTGGAAGGCACAAAGTAAGCAGACGGGAGAAGTCAGGATAGTGCGCAAGGGCATAGAAGGGAGGGGCTCAAGAAAAGAGAAGTGGAAACAGACAGCAAACTAGGCTGGAGAGAGACCTGAGAAAATGAGATCTAAATTATACCAGAGCCAACCAGGGGAAAGCACAAATGCAGTCCCCCCCCCTACCACAAATTATGCAGTCGAGATTCCCACATTTGGGGAAATCACAGAGGTCAGCATACCCAGAATGCAATGAATGAACCTCACCCTGGGAAAACAATCTTCATGACCATGGTATCACCTAAGCAAAATAAGTATGATTTGAGATAGGGCTGGGGAGGGCCGCTGCTCAGGCACACCTCCGTCAAGTAAAGGAGATTCAACTGAGGCAGCACAAGGGAACTCTCATCTGGGGACAACAACTGCAGGGAGAACACATTTTCAGACGAATGTGTGAGGGCAGAAGGCTGCCTAATACTGAAGCACCCCCCAAACAACAAACCAAATGCAACAACTAGTGCAAGCATTCCTGGGGGAAGGCCTGCAGCAGATGGATTCGCATATGGTGATGTCATCCAAGCAATGGGTATAGTTGGCTGCAACCCTCGTCTGCATATGAAAAGAGAAAATGGTCACGCAGGGCATGGCGGCCTTTGTGGGGTTGCGCTTGGATGACCCCTAGATCGCTTTATACACCCCCATCAGTGTGGGGCTCATGTTGGCCATGCCCCAGCCCCTGAAGCATTCAAGCTGATTTCTTGCAGCAGCTGGACCCAGTAACAGCTCCAGAGTTGCTCTACAAGACAAGCAAAAGGGTGTGAGCCATGCAGCACCACCTGTAGTTTGCATACACACATATATAGGACATCATCTCTTATATGCCCCAGGGGCAATAAAATAGTATCCTTATCTAGGGTATCCGTCCATGCCGCTACAGCACTACACATACACACCCAGGCCGACGCAATTGCCGGTCTGAGTAAGGTACCTGAATGTGTATAAATGGACTTCAGGGTAATCTCCTGTTTGCGGTCAGCAGACTCTTTGAGGGTAGCCGTATCCTGGGACGGGAGGGCTAACTTCTTGGATAAGCGTGTTAATGCTTTGTCCACCCAAGGGGAGGATTCCCATCGTAACCTATCCGTTGATGGGAAAGGATACGCCATAAGAATCCTTTTGGAAATCTGCAGGAGATTCCCAAGCTTTTTCACATAACTCGTTCAGCTCGTGTGAGGGGAAAAGGTTACCTCAGGCTTCTTTCCCTTGTACATATGTACCCTCTTGTCAGGGATAGGGGGCTCCTCTGTGATGTGCAAAACATCTTTTATTGCCATAATCATATATCAAATGTATTTTGCCAATTTTGGCTGTAACTTTGCATCATCGTAATCGACACTGGAGTCAGAATCCGTGCCGGTATCTGTGTCAACAATCTGGATAGTGGGCACTTATGAGACCCTGACAGTCCCTGCGACATAGGATCAGGCATGGGTTGAGACCCTGACTGTCCCAAATCTTCAGCCTTGTCTAATCTTTTGTGCAATGAGTTTACACTAGCAATTAAAACATTCCACATATCCATCCAATCAGGTGTCGGCGGAGACACCACATTCATTTGCTCCCGCTCCTCTCTAATATAGCCTTCTTCCTCAGACATGTCGACACACGCGTACCGACACACCACACACACAGGGAATGCTTTTACTGAAGACATTTCCCCCACAAGGCCCTTTGGCAGAGCTGGCCCTAACCAATATGATGCCCTAGGCAAGATTTTGCCTGGTGCCCCCTAGCACCACCGCTGGTTCCGCCTCTGACCTTGCACCTCTTTCCCAGCACCATCAAACCTCACCCATAACAGTACTTATTTTGGTGTTTGTACCCCCTATATTTTAAACAGGAACAGTTCGCACATTTGGCGCACAGTCCAAAAAGGGGTGTGTTTTTGCTGGCAATGGGCATGTCCACACAATAGTACCCCCAATTAAAATTCCGCCACACAGTACTGCAATTTTATTCACATTTGATCACGTGATAGTGTCCATAATTCACATTACATCCCACAGTAGTATCACTTTACCTTATAAACGTTACTTCGTACAGTAGTGCTCCTTATTCACATTACATCACACTGAATTGCTCCTTATTTACATTACACCACACCCTATTGCTCTTTATTCACATTAGACAACACAGTAAATGCCCTTTCTATACGCAACGCTACATATTAGAGCACCTTATACACATAATGCCACACATTAGTAATGCATTTATACACATAATTCCACACAGTAATGCCCCTTACACATATGAGACACATCATTAATGTCCTTATAAACATAATGCGTCTTACACATTATGACAACCTTTATTAATGCCCTTTTACACATAATGGCCCTCATTCCGAGTTGTTAGCTCGCAAGCTGCTTTTAGCAGCATTGCACACGCTAAGCCGCCGACTACTGGGAGTGAATCTTAGCTTATCAAAATTGCGAACGAAAGATTAGCAGAATTGCGAATAGACACTTCTTAGCAGTTTCTGAGTAGCTCCAGACTTACTCGACAACTGTGATCAGTTCAGTCAGTTTCGTTCCTGGTTTGACGTCACAAACACACCCAGCGTTCGCCCAGACACTCCCCCGTTTCTTCAGACACTCCCGCGTTTTACCCAGAAACGGCAGCGTTTTTTCACACACACCCATAAAACGGCCAGTATCCGCCCAGAAACACCCACTTCCTGTCAATCACACTACGATCAGCAGAACAAAGAAAAAACCTCGTAATGCCGTGAGTAAAATACCTAACTGCATAGCAAATTTACTTTGCGCAGTCGCAGAGCGAACATTGCGCATGCGCAATTAGCGGAAAATCGCTGCGATGCGAAGAAAATTACAGAGCGAACAACTCGGAATGACCACCCTTGCGCATGCGCAATTAGCGGAAAATCGCTGCGATGCGAAGAAAATTACCGAGCGAACAACTCGGAATGACCACCAATGTCCCTTACACATATGCCGCACATTATTAATGCCCTTATACACATAATGACACACATAGTGCCCCTTACACATATGTTGCACATTATTAATGCATTTTTACATGACACACATAATGCTCCTTACTCATATTCCGAACACTACTGCACAATCAACCCACTCACATGCACACAGCACTCACACTGCCACTAACACTGTGACCTCTGCCTCTGCTTGGATACAGATGTGTCCTCATAAATCTTGCCTCAATGCTAACGTTGGGGCACCTTTTTTTTATTAAAATGCATCTTATTTGCATTGCTATGTTGTTAGGATGCACACGCAGCTTCTGCTGATTAAAATGATATGCAGCACGCCTATATACTGTGTGAGACTGTGGCTGTATCTGCATATGAAATGCTACACACAGAATATAGGCATGCCGCATATCATTTTAATCAGCAGAAGTTGCTGATGCCCCTAGGCATATCAGATGCCCTAGGCAATTGCCTAGTTTGCCTATGCCTATGGCCGGCTCTGCCCTTTGGAGAGACAGAGAGAGAGTATGCCAGCACATACCCCAGCGCTATATAACCCAGGAATAGCACAGTAACTTAATGTTTGCACAGTAGCGCTGCTGTATGTAATTTGCGCCAAATTATGTGCCCCCCCCTCTCTTTTCAACCCTCTTGTCTACCGTGGTATAAGCAGGGGAGAGTCCGGGGAGCTTCCTCTCAGCTGTGCTGTGGAGAAAAAATGGCACTGGTGAGTGCTGAGGGAGAAGCCCCGCCCCCTCGGCGGCGGGCTTCTGTCCCGCTTAAACTGTACAATTGGCGGGGGCTCATACATATATACAGTGCCCAGCTGTATATATGTTATATTTCTGCCAAAAAGAGGTTTATATTGCAGCCCAGGGCGCCCCCCCTGCGCCCTGCACCCTTACAGTGACCGGAGTATGTGAGGTGTATGGGAGCAATGGCGCACAGCTGCAGTGCTGTGCGTTACCTCAATGAAGATCATGAAGTCCTCTGCCGCCTCTGAAGTCTTCTTTTCTTCTCATACTCACCCGGCTTCTATCTTCCGGCTCTGCGAGGGGGACGGCGGCGCGGCTCTGGGACGGACGGCGAGGGTGAGATCCTGCGTACCAATCCCTTTGGAGCTAATCCCTTTGGAGCTAATGGTGTCCAGTAGCTTAAGAAGCAGGACCTTGCAACTCGGAGAGTAGGGCTGCTTCTCTCCCCTCAGTCCCTCGATGCAGGGAGTCTGTTGCCAGCAGTGCTCCCTGAAAATTAAAAACCTAACAAAATACTTTGTCAGAAAGCTCAGGAGAGCTCCTGAAAAGCACCCAGTCTCCACTGGGCACAGTATCAAACTGAGGTATGGAGGAGGGGCATAGAGGGAGGAGCCAGTGCACACCCAGAACTAAAGTCTTTCTTAAAGTGCCCATGTCTCCTGCGGAGCCGTCTATCCCCATGGTCCTTACGGAGTCCCCAGCATCCTCTAGGACGTTAGAGAAAATAGGATTTTAATACCTACCGGTAAATCCTTTTCTCTTAGTCCGTAGAGGATGCTGGGCACCCGTCCCAGTGCGTACTGTGTCTGCAGTTATTAAATGGCCCTTAACTCCAGAACATTTATGTGGAGACAACTTTCCCGACTTGACCATCTTCCTTGGACGTTTTCCCCCTGTGTGACTGCTCCCCAGCCTCGGAGGGTTGCATCCATGGTCCCTAGGATCCAGTCCTGGATCCCGAACCTTCGCCCCTCTAGGAGGTGAGAACTGTGCAGCCACCAATGGAGTGAGATTCTGGTCTTGGAAGACAGGATTATCCTCCGGTGCGTGTGTAGGTGGGATCCGGACCACTTGTCCAACAGGTCCCACTGGAACACTCTGGCATGGAACCAGCCAAACTGAATGGGCTCGTAGGCCGCAACCATCTTACCCAGCAACCAAATGCATTGATGGATTAACACTCTTGCTGGTTTCAGAATTTGTTTGACCAGACTCTGGATCTCCAGAGCCTTTCCACTGGAAGAAAACCTCTTCTGTGTCCAGTATCACTCCCAAAAACAACAACCGCGTCATTGGGACCAACTGCGATTTTGGCAAGTTTAGGAGCCAACTATGTTGTTGAAGAACTGTCAGGGAGAGTGCAATGTTTTGCACTAACTGGTCCCTGGATTTCGCCTTTATCAAAAGATCATCCAAGTACGGGATAATTGTTACTCCTTGCTTGCGATCACCCTGGTGAAAATCCTCGGAGCCGTGGACAGACCAAACGGCAATGTCTGAAATTGGTAATGACAATACTGAATTGCAAACCTCAGGTAGCTTGATGCAGAGGCTAAATGGGAACATGTAAGTAGGCATCCTTTATGTCTACCAAAACCATGAAATCTCCTTCCTCCGGACTGGAGATCACTGCACTGAGAGATTCCATCTTGAAATTTAATTTCCTTAGGTAGAAATTGAGGGATTTCAGATTGGTCTGACTGAGCTGTCCGGCTTAGGGACCACGAAGAGGCTTGAATAAAAACCTTCTCCCTGCTGACTAAAGCCGATTTGAACAATCGGTCAGGGGGAACGTCTTGAAACCCCAGTTTGTACCCTTGGGACACTATTTGTAAAACACACGAGTCCAGGTCCGAATGAATCCAGAACTGACTGAAGAGTTTTAGACGTGCCCCCACTGGTGCGGGCTCCTGCAAGAGAGCCCAAGCGTCATGCGGTGGATTTGGCAGAAGCAGAGGATGATCTCTGCTCCTGCGATCTTGAAGAGGATGCAGACCTCTTCCCTCTTCTCCTTCCTCTACCTGCAAAGAAAGGGGAATCTTAACTTCTTGCATATCTATTGGGCCGAAATGACTGCATCAGATAATGATGCGTCTTCATCCGTTGGGAGGGAACATAGGGCAAGAAGGTTGACTTACCTGCGGGAGCTGCCGAGATCAAATTAACTAGGCAGTCACCAAACAACGCTTCACCTTCATAGGGAAGAGACTCCCTTTCTTCTTGGAGTCAGCATCAGCATTCTCTTGGTGAATCCACAATGCCCTCCTATCCGAGACTGCCATGAAATTGGCCCGTGAACTCAAGAGTCCTATATCCCTTGCAGTCTCACGTAAGTATGCTGCAGTGTCCTTGATATGATACAACGTAAGGAGTATCCCATCTCTCCAAGGTATCTATATCGGATGACAAGGTATTCGACCAATTCTTGAATACTACTACTCACCCATGCACATGTAATGGCAGGTCTAAGTAATGTACCCTTGGTTACATAACTAGAAATAATGTAGCTTCCTGCATACGATCCGCTGGATTTGTGACAGGGCCCCGTGCAGAACAGGGGGTGACTCCCACTTTATTCTGTCCGCGGCGGGAAATGAATAAACAACCAGAATCCTTTTGGGGATTTGAAACCATCTTGTCGAGCTGGCCCAGACTTTCTCAAACAGAGATGGAGGAACGTTACATCAGCTTTCATTATATATCTATATATACATACATATAGACCCCTTTGTCAGGAACAGCAGGGTCTTCAGTAATTTTAATATGTCCTTAATATCCACAATCATGTACTGAATGCTCCTTGCCAATATTGGATCTAATCAGGAAACATTATGGTCGACATAGGAATCAGTATCCGTGTCAGTATCAGTGTGTAGTAACTGGGCAAAATAACATTTTTTGCGACCCCGCGGGGCCTGAGGGAAAAGAAACATAGCCATGAACATCACATCTATTCTCTACGTCTGTGTCTGGGACACAGATTTATCCAACCTTACTCTGATATTACTGAAACTTTTACCCAGTCAGTTATTGGTGGTGCCAACAGGGCCACCATCATATGTCTGCATTCCTAATATAGTTTCCTCTTGGGAAAAACATTCAGCCACCGACATGTTGACACACATGTACCAAGTACCCACAGACACATCGGCTTATGGGGGACAGACCGTCAGTAAATCTGTCAGAGGGACACAGAGGATTTTTCAGCTCACAATCCAGCGCCAAAAGTACACAGTCTGGGAAATAATAAACTCTATAGTGATAGACTTGTAATGCTCTAAAGATGTTCTGGTGAGGTGAGGAAGAAGCCCCGCTACTGTAATGGCGCATATCTGTCCCGCTCAGAAATAATTAATTACGCTAGCGGGGTAAGGACAGTGCCCAGGCACTAATGTCCACTTTTTCCAGCCTTTTGTGAGGAATTTATGCTGCCCAGAGTGCCCCCCCCCGTGCCCTGCACCCTGCAGTGCCTGTGTTTGTGTGGGAGCATGGCGCGCAGCGTTCCGCTCGCTGCTCGGTACCTCAGAATGCCATCACTGGAGAAGAAGTTCACACCCTTTGAAAGTCTTAAAGTGCCCATGTCTCCTGTGGATCCCGTCTATACCCCATGGTTCTTAATGTGACCCCAGCATCATCTGTCTTCTGGCTCTGTAAGGGGGTGACGGCAGGCTGCGGGAGTGTGCATCTAGGCGTACCTAGCGAGCAGCACCCTCAGGAGCTAATGGTATCCTGTCAGCCTGAAGCAGAGCCATTGAACTCACTAGAAGTTGGTCATACTTCTCTCCCCTAAGTCCCACGAAGCAGGGAGACTGTTGCCAGCAGCCTCCCTGAAAATAAAAAAAACTAACAAGTCTTTTCAGAGAAACTCAGTAGAGCTCCCCTGTAGTGCATCCAGTATCACTGCGCACAATACTAAAACTGGAGTCTGGAGGAGGGGCATAGAGGGAGGAGACAGTTCACACCCTTTGAAAGTCTTAAAGTGCCCATGTCTCCTGCGGATCCCGTCTATACCCCATGGTTCTTAATGTGTCCCCAGCATCATCTAGGACGTATGAGAAAACAAATAACGCACACATGAGGAGGAGAGAACTAAGGAAGCTATAAGGAGAAGAGGGGAGGGAGGGAGGGTTGAAAGGTAAGGTAGTAAAGGCATATTGGATAAACTACAACCTTATACATATTCATTAATGTACCAGTAGTTAGAAGTAGAAGAGCTCTAACAGAAACCACAAAGCTTATCTAAAGCCACACCACACTGGATATGCCCAATCTCATTTGATTTTTGAAGCAAAGCAGTATTGGACTTTGTTAATACATGGATGGGAGACTGCTTGGTAGTATCAGATTCTTTAAGTGTTTTTAAACTACCAACACCATTTTCTAGGTACATTTAATTTTTACATGTATTCTTTTATGTACCAGAAGTTAGAAGTAGAAGAGCTGTAATAAAAACCACCAGCTCATCTACAGCCACAGCACACTGGATTTGCCCAATCTCTCCTGATCATGGAAGCTGAGCAGTGTTGGTCCTGGTTTTAGTACTTGGATGGGAGACCACCAGGAAATACCAGGAGCTGTGTGTATTTTTACAATACTGACACCGTTCTCTTGATGCATTCCATTTTGAAACATTGGGGCAGATCTATTAAGCCTGGTGAACTGATAAAGTGCAAGGTGATAAAGTACCAGCCAGTCAGCTCCTAACTGTCATTTTTCAAACCCAGCCTGTGACATGGCAATTAGGAGCTGATTGGCTGGTACTTTATCACCATGCAAATTATCATTTCACCAGGTTTAATAAATCGTCCGCTTACTCATTTATGTACGAGTAGTTAGAAGTAGAAGAACTCTAACAGAAACCACTAAGCTCATCTACAGCCACACCACACTGTATATGCCCAATATCACCTGATTTTAGGCCTGGTTTGTTCTTGGATGTGAGACCACCTGGGAATACCAGGTGCTGTAGGTAGTTTTATACTACCAACACCGTTCTCTTGATGCATTCTATTTTGAAACGTATTCATTGATGTACCAGTAGTTAGAAGTAGAAGTTAGAAACAGCAAAAATCATCTACAGCCGCATCACACTGGATATGTCCAATCTCATCTGATGTTGGAAGCTAAGCAGTGTTGTGCCTGGTTAGTTTTTGGATTTCAGGTCCTGCCTTCTGGTTTGGCCACGGCACCTCGGAAATTCACCAAGGTCATGGCCGTGATGACGACCCTTCACCATCGGTGGACCAGGGAGGAATCTCTCCTCCCGATAAACATTCTGGAATTGCAGGCAGTGTTCAATTCATTGACACTGGCCCTGCCTCTAGTACAGAACAGGCCTGTTCAAGTACAATCGGACAACGCCACCACGGTAGTGTACACAAATCATCAAGGCGGCACTCGAAATTGCATAGCAAAGCTGGAAGTATCAAAAATCCTCAATTGGGTAGAACGTCATCTGCCAGCAATATCGGCAAGTGTTCATTCCCGGAGTCCTCAACTGGGAAGCGGATTTCCTCAGTCGTCAGGACGTTCACGCTGGAGAGTGGAGAGGCCGCAGCATAAATGTCTGCACTGGTGTCAGTAGGTGACTGAGGCAGGGATGACTGGGAGATAGTGGGTGACTAAAGCATGTATGAGTGGGAGATAGTGGGTGACTGAGGCCGGGGTGACTGGGAGATAGTCAGTGACTAAGGCAGGGGTGATAGGGATATAGTGGATGACTGTGGCAGGGGTGACAGGGACAGTAGGAGACTGAGGCAGGAGTGACAGGGATAGTGGGTGACTGAGGCAGGGGTGATAGGGTGACAGTGGGTGACTGAGGCAGGGGTGACAGGGATAGTGGGTGACTGAGGCAGGGGTGATATGGAGATAGTGGTTGACTGAGGCAGGGGTGACAGAGATAGTGGGTGACTAAAGCAGTGGTGACTGGTATAGTGGGTGACTGAGGCAGGGGTCGCAGGTATAGTGGTTAACTGAGGCAGCGGTGACTGGGAGATAGTGGGTAACTGGGGCAGGGGTGACAGGGAAAGTGTGTGACTCAGGCAGGGGTGATAGGGAGATAGTGGGCAGCAGATCACTGCCTTGCTGACAGCAGCACATCCCTGCTTCACTGACAGCAGCACATCCCTGCCTCATTGACAGCAGCACATACCTGCCTCACTTATAGCAGCACATCCCTGCCTTACTGACAGCAGCAGATCACTGCCTCACTGACAGCAGCAGATCACTGCCTCACTGACAGCAGCAGATCACTGCTTCACTGACAGCAGCACATCCCTGCCTCACTGGCAGCAGCAGATCCCTGCCTCACTGGCAGCAGCAGTCCCTGCCTCACTGGCAGCAGCAGATCCCTGCCTTACTGACAGCTGTATATAGGGCCTAATTCAGACCTGATCTCTGCTGTGCATATTCACACAACAGGAGATCAGGTCTGAAGTGTGTGTGTGTGCTGGTGCCGCAGTGCACCGGCACATGCCAGAGATGCGATCAGCATCTCTGCCCAGTGAGCGCCTCTGCCAACACATACTTATCTTGCATATGAGATCTCTTGATCATAAAGATAGTTCTCACAGGGTGAGGTTCATCCATTACATTTTAAAGTAGGAAGGTACAAATTACATATTCAAATTACATATATGTGCTGGATTCAAATGTTTTCCCCCCTTCCTTTCTCAATTGTGCCCATCAGCAGCTATTCTAATGTTGCTGCCAATGGGTGTGACACATTCATTTCTTCTGTGGGGTACACTGGACTCCACAAGGATTCACATTGGGGTGTAGAGTAGGATCTTGATCTGAGGCACCAACAGGCTCAAAGCTTTTGACTGTTCCCAAGATGCTCAGCGCCCCCTGCTCTATAACCTCGCTTCCATGAACAGGGAGCTCAGTTTGTAGTTGGTGCCTTCAGTAGCAGGCCACTTAACAGGGGGCTGCCTTAGGCAGCCTATTCTTAGCTATTAATTTTGACAAGAAAAGAAGAACTTTTTTTATAAGAATCTACAAGGGCTGCAGCAGGCTAGGTCTAATAGACATCTTTACTGCAGCTCCATCACTCCCAGCGGCGCAGTATACTCCCGTGCCCTGGTTGCTGGGTCACTGCAGCGGAGGCTCCGGTTTCTTCCTAAGGTCAGTCACACACACACCGCCCTCCGGGATCACGAGGCCGCTGATGAAAGGGAGGTAAGGGGCTTCTGTGCCCACACTATACCGAGATCCAGCGTGGCTGTAGGGGGCGGGCCGTGTGCGCACTGGCGTGGACACTGATTACTGGGCAGCCGCTCCACTAGCCACCAGGGACAGTTAAGGAGCACAGCTCTGGGGGTTTTTCTCCTATATTAACCCCATTTTGTACTACCTGCAGTGCATTGTGATAGGTAATAGAGCCTGATTCAGGTTGGATTGTAATCGCAATAAGCAATCCAACTGCAAAAATTGCTAAGAGCATACGCATGCGCCTGCATTTTCTGTGGCACCCCGCAGATAATGCGATCACCTCTGACTGTCAATCGGTGCGGGGGGGGGGGGGGGTCAGCAACAATCCATTTCAAAGTCGGAGATGGAGCGGTGCAGGGGCAGGGCTACAAAATGGGGTCGGCAACGGAGAAACATGAGGCGTGGTCAGAGCGGCTGCATGACATCACATGCAGCCGCTGCGATCACAAAAATGGTGGCGGCTTCCTGCGCACACGTACAGTCTGCACCAACAGGAGGCTAACCCATTTTTTATGATCACGCTGAACTGCACTGAGACTGCAATTTCAGCGTGGTCAAGAAGGGAGGCGGCATGCTGGGTGGCCATGCCCTGTGATGGGTGGCCCCAGCATGCGAACCAAAGGATTGCAAATTCTGTTACTTAGCAGAATTTGCAATCCTTACTGAATTAGGCCCATTGATTACAAAATTGTAAACAATATTTGAAGTTTTTCTTCAGGGACTAACACAAAAGATGCTTGGGGCTACTAACACATGGGTAAGCCACGTAAAGCTTCCCATGGGTCAGTGGCATCACAACAGGGTTGCGGCACACACCCGAGTGTCACCCGCCAAGGGGGGTGACACCACAGTGCCGGCTCTTCTTCAGTGACAGAATATGGGTGTTTCACTGTGACATTACGTGCAACACCCAGTTTCTGTCACTGTGCAGGA
Organism: Pseudophryne corroboree; assembly: GCF_028390025.1. Classification (NCBI taxonomy): domain Eukaryota; kingdom Metazoa; phylum Chordata; class Amphibia; order Anura; family Myobatrachidae; genus Pseudophryne; species Pseudophryne corroboree. The sequence goes on from NC_086446.1 coordinate 143,359,160, forward strand.
GCCAGCACCACTCACACACAGGGTCCCCGGGTGCAGCCCCCAACCCCTGGGATACCCGGAGCAACAAAATGGTGATTCAGGCCACGCCCCTACCTATGAGACCATGCCTCCTTTTTACCATTGCGCTGCTTATCTGCGCGCACTGCATTACAATCTCCTTCGCCACCTCTCTGGGTGTCACCAGTGATAGTGACACCTCTGCCATGCTTGTAGCAGCTGGTCCTAAGATCTACGCCTCCAGCCCTGAGTGTTTGCCCATGTGACTTGTTGATCATCATAGCGAAGCAGATGCTTACAGAAAACTGCAGGGGCTTAGATTGAAAAGAAAAACATTGATGAACCCATCATTTCAGAGACAGGGTCTGCCACACGACTGACTGAAATGACTGGTTGGTTTGTGCCCCCACCAAAAAAGAATCAATCAATCAATCAATCAATCAATCTCTCCTTGCACAAACTGGCTCTACAGAGGCAAGATGTCCACCTCATCATCCTCCGATTCCTCACCCCTTTCACTGTGTACATCCCCCTCCTCACAGATTATTAATTCGTCCCCACTGGAATCCACCATCTCAGATCCCTGTGTACTTTCTGGAGGCAATTGCTGGTGAATGTCTCCACGGAGGAATTGATTATAATTCATTTTGATGATCATCATCTTCTCCACATTTTCTGGAAGTAACCTCGTACGCCGATTGCTGACAAGGTGAGCGGCTGCACTAAACACTCTTTTGGAGTACACACTGGAGGGAGGGCAACTTAGGTAGAATAAAGCCAGTTTGTGCAAGGGCCTCCAAATTGCCTCTTTTTCCTGCCAGTATACATACTGACGTGCCTACCTGGATGCGGTCACTCATAAAATTCTCCACCATTCTTTCAAAGGTGACAGAATCATATGCAGTGACAGTAGACGACATGTCAGTAATCGTTGCCAGGTCCTTCAGTCCGGACCAGATGTCAGCACTCACTCCAGACTGCCCTGCATCACCGCCAGCGGGTGGGCTCGGAATTCTTAGCCTTTTCCTCGCACCCCCAGTTGCGGGAGAATGTGAAGGAGGAGCTGTTGACGGGTCACGTTCCGCTTGACTTGACAATTTTCTCACCAGCAGGTCTTTGAACCTCTGCAGACTTGTGTCTGCCGGAAAGAGAGATACAATGTAGGTTTTAAATCTAGGATCGAGCACGGTGGCCAAAATGTAGTGCTCTGATTTCAACAGATTGAATCCTGGTTAAGCGAATTAAGGGCTCCATCCACAAGTCCCACATGCCTAGTGGAATCGCTCTGTTTTAGCTCCTCCTTCAATGTCTCCAGCTTCTTCTGCAAAAGCCTGATGAGGGGAATGACCTGACTCAGGCTGGCAGTGTCTGAACTGACTTCACGTGTGGCAAGTTCAAAGGGTTGCAGAACCTTGCACAACGTTGAAATCATTCTCCACTGCGCTTGAGTCAGGTGCATTCCCCCTCCTTTGCCTATTTCGTGGGCAGATGTATAGGCTTGAATGGCCTTTTGCTGCTCCTCCATCCTCTGAAGCATATAGAGGGTTGAATTCCACCTCGTTACCACCTCTTGCTTCAGATGATGGCAGGACAGGTTCAGGAATGTTTGGTGGTGCTCCAGTCTTCGACATGCGGTGGCTGAAGGCAGAAAGTGGCCCGCAATTCTTCGGGCCACCGACAGCATCTCTTGCACGCCCCTGTTGTTTTTTAAATAATTCTGCACCACCAAATTAAATGTATGTGCAAAACATGGGACGTGCTGGAATTTGCCCAGATGTAATGCACGCACAATATTGGTGGCGTTGTCCGATGTCACAAATCCCCAGGAGAGTCCAATTGGGGTAAGCCATTCTGCGATGATGTTCCTCAGTTTCCGTAAGAGGTTGTCAGCTGTGTGCCTCTTATGGAAAGCGGTGATACAAAGCGTAGCCTGCCTAGGAACGAGTTGGCAATTGCGAGATGCTGCTACTGGTGCCGCCGCTGCTGTTCTTGCTGCGGGGGGCAATACATCTACCCAGTGGGCTGTCACAGTCATATAGTCCTGAGTCTGCCCTGCTCCACTTAACCACAGACAAGTGGACATTGGCTACAACTGCATTTTTTAGGACACTGGTGACTCTTTTTCTGAGGTCTGTGTACATTTTCGGTATCGCCTGCCTAGAGAAATGGAACCTAGAGGGTATTTGGTACCGGGGACACAGTACCTCAATCAAGTCTCTAGTTGCCTGTAAATTAACGATGGATACCGGAACCACGTTTCTCACCACCCAGGCTGACAAGACCTGAGTTATCCGCTTTGCAGCAGGATGACTGCTGTGATATTTCATCTTCCTCGCAAAGGACTGTTGGACAGTCAATTGCTTACTGGAAGTAGTACAAGTGGTCTTCCGACTTCCCCTCTGGGATGACGATCGACTCCCAGCAGCAACAACAGCAGCGCCAGCAGCAGTAGGCGTTACACTCAAGGATGCATCGGAGGAATCCCAGGCAGGAGAGGACTCGTCAGACTTGCCAGTGACATGGCCTGCAGGACTATTGGCTCTCCTGTCTAAGGAGGAAATTGACACTGAGGGAGTTGGTGGTGTGGTTTGCAGGAGCTTGGTTACAAGAGGAAGGGATTTAGTGGTCAGTGGACTGCTTCCGCTGTCATCCAAAGTTTTTGAACTTGTCACTGACTTATGATGAATGCGCTGCAGGTGTCGTATAAGGGAGGATGTTCCGCGGTGGTTAACGTCCTTATCCCTACTTATTACAGCTTGACAAAGGCAACACACGGCTTGACACCTGTTGTCCGCATTTGTGTACAGGATGCATACCTTCATGTCCCCATTTATCCACCTCATCAGGCGTACCTCAGATTTGCGGTACAGGACTGTCATTGCCAATTTCAGACGTTGATGTTTGGTCTCTCCATGGCCCTGAGAATTTTCACCAAGGTAATGGCGGAAATGATGGTGCTCCTGTGCAAGCAAGGTGTCACAATTATCCCGTACTTGGGCGATCTCATAAAAGCGAGATCAAGAGAGCAGTTGCTGAACAGCGTATCACTTTTGTCACGATCCGGGTATCTGGACGCCATTTCTTACCCATCCGATGCCTCCTAAGGCTGGCTCAGCGCTCCAGGACCGGATCCCATCTGTTATCCTGATGTGTACATTCCTGTATCCTCTCCTGTCACTCTGGGACGCTGTCACAGTAAACGCCATATTACACCTGGCATGGCGTCTCCCGCGGCCTCCGCCGCCATCCCTGAACTTCTGCATGCAGAGTGTCTGAGTGGCGATTACGTCAGCCGCGGCCTCCGCTGTGTCCGCGTGGTTGGATGTGCATCTGTCAGCCTGGCGCCTCCTGTCTCCAGTGGCCGGCGCCACCATTACTGTTTTCATTACCACATGGATTACAAACCAAACTTCTCTCCAAGTGTCTGCATGGGCGCAGCCATCTTGGATTCTGTCAGCTGATCATTTACTCCAATCTGTTGTCAGTATTGTTAATCTGCATAATTGCCTAGCCAATCCCTTCCTTGCTGCAGGTATAAATACACTGTGCCTGAGCAAGGAAGGCGTCAGTACTTTGGTTGTCAAACCTAGTTCCTGTTTGTCTCTCTCCTGTGATTGTCTTCCAGGTTCCAGCTCCTGTCTCAAGACTTCCACCATAGAGACCCGCACCAGCATTCCACCTGCGGTGTAGCCTGACTCTCCGATCCATTGTGGATTCATCTGTTTCCAGCTACAACATTACCTGCTTCCAGCCCAGCTTCCAGCAGAGTACAGCTTCTCTTAAAGGGCCGGTGTCTTTTCTACACTTTACCACTCTCCACCGGTATTATTATTTCTCCGCTCTCAAGTTCTACATTTCATTCATATTGCATCGCTCTCAAGCTTCATTTATTATTTAACTGGTTCCAGCCAGTATCCACTCCGTGCTAACAACAGTCTGGTTCCAGCCAGTATCCACAGCAGCCGTTTTATCTTCAGCAACCCAGCTTTTCCTGGAACACCAGCTGGTACAATCCTGGGTTATCTCCATTGCTACAGTCGGGCCTGGTAAGGACTTTCCATCTAGAAGATTATAAGAACTATCTCACACTACCAGTGCCCTGTGGCTCCTGCCACCCTGTAGTACCCAGGAACTGTATTTATTCTTTGCTGACTTTTATGTTTTCTTTTACTGCTGCTGTGTTGCGGAGTTGTCATAATAAACATCATTGACTTTTATCCAAGTTGTCGTGGTCACGCCTTCGGGCAGTTATTATTCATGTTACTTACATGTCCAGGGGTCTGATACAACCTCCCAGGTTCCGGTACATCTCAGCCCCTACAACTGAGGCTGCCTCCCGTCAGCTCAGGCCCTCAGTTGTGACAGTAAGCACTGACCTAATGAATCCAGCCGGAGACCAGGATCAAGCGGCCAGGCCGATGCAAGAACTGGCAGCCCGACTAGAACATCAGGAGGCTGCACAGGGCCACATCATCCGCTGTCTCCAGGATTTCTCTACTCGGCTGGATGGGATTCAGACAACTCTCCGTGGATCAGGCGCGTCTGGTGCGTCAACCACAGTGACTCCAGCTATAACCCCACCCACCTTACCCATTTCTGCTCCACGTCTTCATCTTCCAACGCCAGCAAAATTTGACGGATCTCCAAGATTCTGCAGGGGATTTCTCAACCAGTGTGAGATTCAGTTTGAGCTACAACCTGGCAATTTTCCCAGTGACCGTACAAAAATTGCCTACATTATTTCTCTTCTCAGTGGCTCAGCCCTTGATTGGGCATCACCGTTATGGGAGAGGTCCGACACCCTGCTATCTTCCTACACTGCCTTCGTGTCAACATTCAGGCGCATCTTCGACGAGCCAGGCCGGGTAACCTCAGCTTCATCCGAGATTCTCCGTTTACGCCAGGGGTCACGTACTGTAGGACAATATCTGATACAGTTCCAGATCCTGGCATCCGAACTGGCATGGAACGACGAGGCCCTGTATGCTGCATTCTGGCATGGCTTATCTGAGCGTATTAAAGATGAGTTAGCTACCAGAGACTTACCCTCTAAGTTAGATAAGCTAATCTCACTCTGCACGAAAGTTGATTTACGTTTCAAAGAGAGAGCAACTGAGCGTGGAAGATCATCTGCTCTAAAATCTTCTGCTCCTCCTCCTCGTCAACTGTCACCAACTAAAGATGAGCCCATGCAAATTGGCCGTTCCCGTTTAACGCCTGCTGAGCGCCGAAGACGTCTCTCCGAGTCTCTCTGTCTTTATTGTGCAGCTCCGTCTCACACCATTAATGCCTGTCCCGAATGTCCGGGAAAACTCCAAACCCTAGCTCGCCAAGGAGAGGGCCGGCTAGGAGTAATGATCTCCTCTCCATCTCCTCAAGATTGTAATCTCCCAGTCTCGCTTCAAGTTGCTCAACGTTATCGGAACGTCATTGCCCTCCTGGATTCCGGAGCAGCTGGGAACTTTATTACTGAAGCCTATGTTAAACGGTGGTCTCTACCCACCGAGAGACTTCCTTCGTCCATTTCTTTAACTGCCGTGGATGGCAGCAAAATTTTTGATGCAGTTATTTCTTTAAGGACTCTACCAGTTCGTCTGAGAGTGGGAGTTCTTCATTCCGAACTTATTTCTTTTTTAGTGATTCCAAGAGCCACACATCCTGTGGTCCTGGGCCTTCCATGGCTCCGTCTTCACAATCCTACAATTGATTGGACGACTACGCAAATCCTGGCATGGGGTTCCTCCTGTGCTGAGACATGTTTGTTTAAAGTATTGCCTGTCTGTTCTTCCTCCCCCAGGTCGTCTGATGTTCCACCTCCTCCATATCAAGATTTCACGGATGTGTTCAGTAAAGCTTCTGCTGATATCCTTCCTCCTCATAGAGAATGGGACTGCCCGATTGATCTCGTTCCAGGGAAGGTTCCACCTCGAGGCCGAACTTATCCGTTGTCTCTGCCTGAGACGCATTCTATGGAGGAATACATTAAAGAGAACCTAGCAAAGGGGTTCATTCGACCTTCTTCTTCCCCAGCCGGCGCAGGCTTCTTTTTTGTAAAAAAGAAAGATGGTGGTCTGCGGCCGTGCATCGACTACAGAGGTTTGAACGACATTACCATCAAGAACCGTTATCCTTTACCCCTGATTACTGAGCTCTTTGACAGAGTTAGCGGAGCTACCATCTTTACAAAGCTGGACTTGAGAGGTGCATACAATCTCATCCGGATCCGTGAGGGTGACGAGTGGAAGACCGCCTTTAACACCCGTGACGGACATTATGAGTACCTCGTCATGCCCTTCGGATTGAGCAATGCTCCAGCCGTCTTCCAGCATTTTGTCAATGAGATCTTCAGAGACATTCTATACCGTCATGTCGTGGTCTATCTAGACGATATCCTCATTTTTGCCAACGATTTAGAGGAACATCGTTTTTGGGTTAAAGAGGTTCTGTCCCGTCTCCGTGTCAATCATCTCTATTGCAAATTAAAGAAATGCGTCTTTGAAGTCAAGTCCATTCCGTTTCTAGGGTACATTGTGTCCGGTTCCGGACTAGAGATGGATCCTGAGAAACTACAAGCAATCCAAAATTGGCCGATACCCTTAACCCTCAAAGGGGTCCAGAGGTTCTTGGGGTTCGCCAACTATTACCGAAAGTTTATACGAGACTTTTCCACCATTGTGGCGCCTATTACTGCTTTCACTAAGAAGGGTGCTAACCCGTCCAAGTGGTCTAAAGAAGCCATGCAAGCATTTCATCTTTTAAAACAAAGGTTCATCTCTGCGCCTGTTCTGAAACAGCCTGACATCGACTCTCCTTTCATCTTAGAGGTGGATGCCTCCTCCGTTGGAGTAGGAGCGGTGTTATCTCAGAGGGCTAAAGATGGCCATTTACACCCTTGCAGTTTCTTCTCCCGGAAGTTCTCCCCAGCTGAGCGCAACTATGCCATTGGCGACCAGGAGTTGCTAGCCATCAAGCTCGCTCTAGAAGAGTGGAGGTATCTGTTGGAGGGAGCTTCTCATTCAATCACCATACTTACAGACCACAAGAACCTTTTATATCTGAAAGGCGCACAATGTCTCAACCCTCGTCAGGCCAGATGGGCACTTTTCTTTTCCAGGTTCGACTTTAAACTCCAGTTCTGTCCGGGCTCTCAGAATCGCAAGGCCGATGCCCTTTCCCGCTCATGGGAGCAAGAAAATGAGTCAGAGTCTTCAGACAAGCATCCTATTATAAATCCGTTGGCATTCTCCACGGTAGGGATGGACTCTACGCCCCCATCAGGGAAAAGTTTTGTGAAACCGATGCTAAGGAAGAAGCTCATGCATTGGGCCCATGCTTTCCGTTTTGCCGGACATACAGGTATCCAAAAAACCCTGGAGTTTATCTCTAGGTCCTATTGGTGGCCAACTCTGAAAAAGGACGTCTTGGAGTTTATTGCATCTTGCCCAAAGTGTGCTCAACATAAGGTATCCCGCCAGTCGTCTGCGGGGCAACTGGTTCCACTATCTGTTCCCCGTCGACCTTGGACCCATTTGTCGATGGATTTTATTACAGATTTACCCATGTGCAACAAGTTCAATACCATCTGGGTGGTAGTTGACCGGTTCACCAAGATGGCACATTTCATTCCTCTCACCGGTCTTCCGTCAGCTTCCAAGTTGGCTCAAGTATTCATAAAAGAGATCTTCCGACTCCACGGTCTTCCTGAAGAAATTATCTCAGATCGAGGAGTTCAATTCACAGCCAAATTCTGGCGAAGTTTATGTCAAGTCCTTCAAGTCAAGCTAAAGTTTTCCACGGCTTACCATCCTCAGACCAATGGTCAAACCGAGAGGGTGAATCAGGACTTGGAGGCCTTCCTCCGCATCTATGTGTCCTCCTCTCAAGATGACTGGGTTCAATTACTTCCCTGGGCCGAGTTCTGTCATAACAACCAGTATCATTCTTCATCTGCTTCAACCCCATTCTTCACTAACTTTGGATTCCACCCTAAAGTCCCTGAGTTCCAACCGCTTCCAGCAACTTCTGTTCCCGCAGTGGATATCACCTTGCATCAGTTTGCCAATATCTGGAAGAGCGTACGATCAGCTCTGCTCAAGGCATCGTTCAGGTACAAGAAGTTTGCGGATAAGAAGCGTCGAGCAGTTCCTGCTCTCAAGGTGGGTGATCGGGTATGGTTATCCACGAAGAATTTGAGGTTAAGAGTTCCCAGTATGAAGTTTGCACCTCGCTATATCGGTCCTTTCAAGATTGAACAAGTCATCAATCCTGTTGCTTACAGACTCCAGTTGCCTTCCTTCTTAAAAATACCCAGGACATTCCATGTTTCCCTGTTGAAACCGCTGATCTTGAATCGGTTTCATTCCTCACTTCCTCCAACTCCGAAAGTCCAAACTCAATGAGGCGTTGAGTATGAAGTGGCCAAGATCCTGGACTCACGTCACCGTTACGGTCAACTACAATATCTTATTGACTGGAAGGGTTATGGTCCTGAGGAACGTTCATGGACCAATGCTTCTGATGTCCATGCTCCTGCCTTGGTCCGGAGATTCCATTCCAAGTTTCCTCAAAAGCCAAAGAAGTGTCCTGGGGCCACTCCTAAAGGGGGGGGTGCTGTCACGATCCGGGTATCTGGACGCCATTTCTTACCCATCCGATGCCTCCTAAGGCTGGCTCAGCGCTCCAGGACCGGATCCCATCTGTTATCCTGATGTGTACATTCCTGTATCCTCTCCTGTCACTCTGGGACGCTGTCACAGTAAACGCCATATTACACCTGGCATGGCGTCTCCCGCGGCCTCCGCCGCCATCCCTGAACTTCTGCATGCAGAGTGTCTGAGTGGCGATTACGTCAGCCGCGGCCTCCGCTGTGTCCGCGTGGTTGGATGTGCATCTGTCAGCCTGGCGCCTCCTGTCTCCAGTGGCCGGCGCCGCCATTACTGTTTTCATTACTACATGGATTACAAACCAAACTTCCCTCCAAGTGTCTGCATGGGCGCAGCCATCTTGGATTCTGTCAGCTGATCATTTACTCCAATCTGTTGTCAGTATTGTTAATCTGCATAATTGCCTAGCCAATCCCTTCCTTGCTGCAGGTATAAATACACTGTGCCTGAGCAAGGAAGGCGTCAGTGCTTTGGTTGTCAAACCTAGTTCCTGTTTGTCTCTCTCCTGTGATTGTCTTCCAGGTTCCAGCTCCTGTCTCAAGACTTCCACCATAGAGACCCGCACCAGCATTCCACCTGCGGTGTAGCCTGACTCTCCGATCCATTGTGGATTCATCTGTTTCCAGCTACAACATTACCTGCTTCCAGCCCAGCTTCCAGCAGAGTACAGCTTCTCTTAAAGGGCCGGTGTCCTTTCTACACTTTACCACTCTCCACCGGTATTATTATTTCTCCGCTCTCAAGTTCTACATTTCATTCATATTGCATCGCTCTCAAGCTTCATTTATTATTTAACTGGTTCCAGCCAGTATCCACTCCGTGCTAACAACAGTCTGGTTCCAGCCAGTATCCACAGCAGCCGTTTTATCTTCAGCAACCCAGCTTTTCCTGGAACACCAGCTGGTACAATCCTGGGTTATCTCCATTGCTACAGTCGGGCCTGGTAAGGACTTTCCATCTAGAAGATTATAAGAACTATCTCACACTACCAGTGCCCTGTGGCTCCTGCCACCCTGTAGTACCCAGGAACTGTATTTATTCTTTGCTGACTTTTATGTTTTCTTTTACTGCTGCTGTGTTGCGGAGTTGTCATAATAAACATCATTGACTTTTATCCAAGTTGTCGTGGTCACGCCTTCGGGCAGTTATTATTCATGTTACTTACATGTCCAGGGGTCTGATACAACCTCCCAGGTTCCGGTACATCTCAGCCCCTACAACTGAGGCTGCCTCCCGTCAGCTCAGGCCCTCAGTTGTGACAACTTTCACTGAAAGTGTTACAGCAACACGGCTGGATTCTCAATATCCCGAAGTCGCAGTTGATTCCTACTACTCGTCTGTCTTTCTTGGGCATGATTCTGGACACGGACCAGAAGAGGGTTTATCTCCTGATAGAAAAGGCCCAGGAACTCATGACTCTTGTCAGGAACCTATTGAAACCAAAACTTGTGTCAGTGCATCACTGCACTCGAGTCCTGGGAAAGATGGTGGCATCATACGAGGCCATTCCATTCGGCAGGTTCCATGCGAGGACTTTCCAATGGGACCTACTGGACAAGTGGTCCGGGTCACATTTACAGATGCATTGGTTGATCACCCTGTCCCCCAGGGTCAGGGTATCACTCCTGTGGTGGCTGCAGAGTGCTCACCTTCTCGAGGGACGCAGATTCAGCATTCAGGGCTGGATCCTGGTGACCACAGACGCAAGCCTCCAAGGTTGGGGAGCAGTCACACAGGGAAGAAATTTCCAAGGTCTTTGGTCAAGTCAAGAGACTTGTCTTCACATCAACATATACAATACCCTACGTCAAGCGGAGACCTTACTTTGCGACCAACTGGTTCTGATCCAGTCAGACAACGTCACCGCAGTGGCTCATGTAAACTGCCAAGGCGGCACAAGGAGCAGAGTGGCGATGGCACAAGCCACCAGAATTCTTCGCTGGGTGGAGAATCACGCAAGCGCACTGTCAGCAGTGTTCATTCCGGGAGTGGACAACTAGGAAGCAGACTTCCTCAGCAGACACGACCTACATCCGGGAGAGTGGGGACTTCATCAGGAAGTCTTTGCACAGATTACAAGTCGGTGGGAACTGCCACAGATAGACATGATGCCGTCCCGGCTCAACAAAAAGCTACAGAGGTATTGCGCAAGGTCAAGAGACCCTCAGGCAGTAGCTGTAGACGCCCTAGTGACACCGTGGGTGTTCCGGTCGGTCTATGTATTTCCTCCTCTTCCTCTCATACCAAAGGTGTTGAGGATAATAAGACAAAGAAAAGTGAGAACAATCCTCATTGTCCACGGAGGACCTGGTATCCGGATCTGCAGGAAATGCTCACAGAAGATCTGTGGCCTCTCCCTCTAAGACAGGACCTGTTGCATCAGGGGCCCTGTCTGTTCCAAGACTTACCGCGGCTGCGTTTGACGGCATGGCGGTTGAATGCCGGATCCTAGCATTCCGGTTGAGGTCATCCCTACGCTGATAAAGGCTAGGAAGGATGTAACGTTAAAACATTACACCGTATATGGCGAAATTATGTTTCTTGGTGTGAGGCCAGGAATGCTCCTACGGAAGAATTCCATCTGGGCCGTTTCCTTCACTTCCTACAAACTGGAGTGAATTTGGGCCTACAATTAGGCTCTATTAAGGTCCAGATTTCGGCCTTATCCATTTTCTTTCAAAAAGAATTGGCTTCTCCTCCAGAAGTTCAGACTTTTGTAAAAGGAGTGCTGCATATTCAGCCTCCTTTTGTGCCTCCGGTGGCACCTTGGGACCTTAACGTGGTGTTAAGTTTTCTAAAATCACACTGGTTTGAACCACTTAAAACAGTGGAGTTAAATTATCTCACGTGGAAGGTGGTCATGTTATTAACCTTGGCTTCGGCTAGGCGAGTGTCGGAATTAGCGGCTTTGTCACATAAAAGCCCATATTTGGTATTCCATGTGGATAGAGCGGAATTGCGGACCCGTCCTCAATTCCTACCAAAAGTGGTCTCATCTTTTCATATGAACCAACCTATTGTGGTGCCTGTGGCTACGCGTGACTTGGAGGATTCCGAGTTACTTGATGTGGTCAGGGCTTTGAAAATTTACGTGGCCAGGACGGCTAGAGTCAGGAAAACTGAAGCGCTGTTTGTCCTGTATGCAACCAACAAGATTGGTGCCCCTGCTTCAAAGCAGGCTATTGCTCGCCGGATTTGTAACACGATTCAGCAAGCGCATTCTATGGCTGGATTGCAGTTACTGAAATCGGTCAAGGCCCATTCCACGAGGAAAGTGGGCTCTTCTTGGGCGGCTGCCCGAGGGGTCTCGGCACTACAGCTGTGTCAAGCTGCTACTTGGTCGGGTTCAAACACCTTTGCAAAATACTATAAGTTTGATACCCTGGCTGAGGAGGAACTCATGTTTGCTCAATCGGTGCTGCAGAGTCATCCACACTCTCCCGCCCGTTTTGGAGCATTGGTATAATCCCCATGGTCCTTACGGAGTCCCCAGCATCCTCTAGGACGTTAGAGAAAATAAGATTTTAAACCTACCGGTAAATCTTTTTCTCGTAGTCCGTAGAGGATGCTGGGCGCCCGTCCCAAGTGCGGACTACTTCTGCAATACTTGTATATAGTTATTGCTTCAATAAGGGTTATGTTATAGTTGCATCGGTCCTGCACTGATGCTATGTTGTTTTTTCATACTGATAACTGGGTAGTTTATCACAAGTTATACGGTGTGATTGGTGTGGCTGGTATGAATCTTGCCCTGGATTAACAAAATCCTTTCCTCATACTGTCCGTCTCCTCTGGGCACAGTTTCTCTAACTGTGGCATAGAGGGAGGAGCCAGTGCACACCCAGAACTAAAGTCTTTCTTAAAGTGCCCATGTCTCCTGTGGAGCCCGTCTATCCCCATGGTCCTTACGGAGTCCCCAGCATCCTCTACGGACTACGAGAAAAAGATTTACCGATAGGTTTAAAATCTTATTTTCTACTGTATTCTTTTCTATCCTAGTTTATTACGACCAACTCTCATCCAAGGAGTTTGATATTCTACTACCTGCATGCAATTTAAATTGCTTAAATTGTTTATATGGTTGATTTGTCCTTCACAATCCATAATCTGCAACTTGGATGGTTTTGTGTCATTGAAAATCTTATAATAAAAATGTATATATATATATATATTTAAAAAAAAAAAGTTATAAGACATATGCTTTCAATATTTGAAGAAACAAAATAAAATAAAGCTATCTATTGGGTTTCACTAACAAGCACATTGGAAGACTTGACTACTGTTAAAAGACATGCATTACATGGTATAGAGCCACAAACCACAATGTAGTAAAATAAAAACAAACTTACATGTGTATCAAACCTATGTGAGGCTTACACTGATAGTGCAAGATCAACACTCTATCAACTGTGCAAACTAGACTGCACATAAATGCCATAAAATTTATCTGAGATTTTAGTAAATAAGGCCCGCTGCTGTCCGGGTCACGCAGCCGTCACGGCCCGCCCCCATACGGTCCGGTCATGTCTGCGTTGTCCGGACTGTGCCCCCAAAATGGCGGCACAACGCCGCTGGCCCGACTCCTCCTGCCCAGTGACCGCCTATGCCTGTCAATCAGGCAGAGGCGCTCACTGGGCAGAGATGCTGATCGCATCTCTGGCATGTGCCGGTGCACTGCGGCACCAGCACACACGCACTTCAGACCTGATCTCCTGTTGTGTGAATATGCACAGCAGGGATCAGGTATGAATTAGGCCCTATATACAGCTGTCAGTAAGGCAGGGATGTGCTGCTGCCAGTGAGGCAGGGATGTGCTGCTGGTAGTGAAGCAGTGATGTGCTGCTGTCAGCGAAGCAGTGCTGTGCTGCTGTCAGCGAGGCAGAAATGTGCTGCTGTCAGCGAGGCAGGGATGTGCTGCTGTCAGCGAGGCAGGGATGTGCTGCTGTCAGCGAGGCAGGGATGTGCTGCTGTCAGCGAGGCAGGGATGTGCTGCTGTCAGCGAGGCAGGGATGTGCTGCTGTCATTGAAGCAGGAATGTGCTGCTGCAGTGAGGCAGAGATATGCTGCCCACTATCTCCCTGTCACCCCTGCCTGAGTCACACACTTTCCCTGTCACCCCTGCCTCAGTTACCCACTATCTCCCAGTCACCGCTGCCTCAGTCAACCACTATACCTGCGATCCCTGCCTCAGTCACCCACTATACCAGTCACCCCTGCTTTAGTCACCCACTGTCACCCTATCACCCCTGCTTCAGTCACCCACTATCCCTGTCAACCCTGCCTCAGTCACCCACTATCTCCCAGTCACCCCTGCCTCAGTCAGCCACTATCCCTGTCACCCCTGCCTCAGTCTCTTACTGTCCCTGTCACCCCTGCCACAATCATCCACTATCTCCCTATCACCCCTGCCTTAGTCATTTATTATCCCTGTCACCCACTTTCTTCCCATACTTACCCAACCCCTTCCTATCACCCCTCCCTCAGTAACCCACTATCTCCCAGTCACCCCGGCCTCAGTCACCCACTATCTCCCACTCATACATGCTTCAGTCACCCACTATCTCCCAGTCATCCCTGCCTCAGTCACCTACTGACACCAGTGCAGACATTTCTGCTGCGGCCTCTCCACTCTCCAGCGTGAACGTCCTGACGACTGAGGAAATCCGCTTCCCAGTTGAGGACTCCGGGAATGAACACTGCCGATATTGCTGTCAGATGACATTCTACCCAACGGAGGATTTTTGATACTTCCAGCTTTACCATGCAGTTTCGAGTGCCGCCTAGTTTCGAGTGCCGCCTTGATGATTTGTGTACACTACCGTGGTGGCGTTGTCAGATTGTACTTGAACAGGCCTGTTCTGTACTAGAGGCAGGGCCAGTGTCAATTAATTGAACACTGCCTGCAATTCCAGAATGTATATCAGGAGGAGAGATTCCTCCCTGGTTCACCGACCCTGGAGAAAGTGTTGCTCCAACACCGTGGCCCAGCCCAAAAGACTGGCATCCATTGTCAGGAGGACACAGTTGGAGATCCAGAAGGGATGGCTCCTGCTCAACTGTTGGTCCTGTAGCCACCAGCTCAGTGTCAGACGAACCTCCGGAGTCAAGGAGATTATTTGAGACATTATCCGATGAGGCAGGCCGTCCCACTTGGAGAGGATTAACCTCTGCAGAGGGCGGTAATGAAATTGAGCGTACTCTACCATATCGAAAGCCGACACCATGAGGTCTAGTACTTGTATCAACACTCTTGGGCGAGAGAGAAAGATACTGTCCTGAATTTTAAGGACTTTCTCTGGAGACAGAAACAATTGTTGGCTGTGTGTGTCCAGCAGTGCCCCTAGGTGCACCATGATCCGAGCAGGGACCAGCGAGGACTTTTTTCAGTTGATGAGCCACCCGTGGACTTGTAGGAATTGGACCGCCAGTTCCAGATAACTGTGGAGAACCTCTTGGGAGTTCACCAGGATCAGCAAGTCGTCCAGATTTGGCAGGATCCTGATTCTCTGATGGTGAAGGGTCGTCATCACGGCCATGACCTTGGTAAATATCCGAGGTGCCGTGGCCAAACCAGAAGGCAGGACTTGAAATCCAAAAACAAACCAGGCACAACACTGCTTAGCTTCCATCATCAGATGAGATTGGACATATCCAGTGTGATGCGGCTGTAGATGATTTTTGCTGTTTCTAACTTCAACATCAATGAATAAGTTTCAAAATAGAATGCATCAAGAGAACGGTGTTGGTAGTATAAAACTACCTACAGCACCTGGTATTCCCAGGTGGTCTCACATCCAAGAACAAACCAGGCCTAAAATCAGGTGATATTGGGCATATACAGTGTGGTGTGGCTGTAGATGAGCTTAGTGGTTTCTGTTAGAGTTCTTCTACTTCTAACTACTCGTACATAAATGAATAAGCGGACGATTTATTAAATCTGGTGAAATGATAATTTGCATGGTGATAAAGTACCAGCCAATCAGCTCCTAATTGCCATGTCACAGGCTGGGTTTGAAAAATGACAGTTAGGAGCAGACTGGCTTGTACTTTATCACCTTGCACTTTATCAGTTCACTGAACTAATCTCCTCCTGCGCTATAAATAGTATGATATGGCTCAAAGTTCAATAAAAACAAATAAATAATTTCATATATTCTATATTTTTTATTACATATAAATATATATATATATATATATATATATATACTTTACAATAAACTATTAGACCGGTCAAATAAAATCACTAACAATATATTTGCATAGCTATAGGAGGTGGATCTTAGATAAACTCTGTGCACAGAGAAATTTTCAAAAATAAAAATCAGTCCATATATTGGATTAAAAAATCAATTTACCAGCTGTAATTCGCACCCATGTAGTAGATAACATATTTATAAGTTGTTATATATTGGAATTCCTCAATATGCTGCCACTTGGCAAAGGAGATGATATTGTGCAAAATAACCGCTCCACACTGGAGCCTTACGTGTAGCTTGCACCAGTTGTTATAACACGGGAGAGTCATTGGACCCTTATACCAGCCTTATTTGCAGCCCCAAAATATACCATCATCTAGCGGTAATATCCGTGGACTAAACGGAGATCGGGAGAACACAACCGTGACTGTGGTGTCTGCATACGGCACTTGGAGGCGTGGACTCATAAAGCTTGGAAGTCGGGTAATTATTCAGCACAGCAGGCGCCAGTGAAGCGCCGTTCCCGCAGCCCGAGACCGTCTCTTCTGTCATTGGACTCTCCCGTGTTATAACAACTGGTGCAAGCTACACGTAAGGCTCCAGTGTGGAGCGGTTATTTTGCACAATATCATCTCCTTTGCCAAGTGGCAGCATATTGAGGAATTCCAATATATAACAACTTATAAATATGTTATCTACTACATGGGTGCGAATTACAGCTGGTAAATTGATTTTTTAATCCAATATATGGACTGATTTTTATTTTTGAAAATTTCTCTGTGCACAGAGTTTATCTAAGATCCACCTCCTATAGCTATGCAAATATATTGTTAGTGATTTTATTTGACCGGTCTAATAGTTTATTGTAAAGTATATATATATATATATATATATATATTTATATGTAATAAAAAATATAGAATATATGAAATTATTTATTTGTTTTTATTGAACTTTGAGCCATATCATACTATTTATAGCGCAAGAGGAGATTAGTTCAGTGTTCCAGTGTTACCGGAGACTTTAAAGTGCCGGTTCTTTTTTACTTGATTTACCCCAAGTCAAGCTCTCTCCTGCAGCTTAAGTATACATTAATTGCAGTATTATTTGTACATAATTTTTAATACCAGTAATTTGATCACCAGAATATGGTGATGATGTATTAGCGCCTGGTTATATTCTTTTGTATTTTTTTTACTTTATCAGTTCACCAGGCTTAATAGATCTGCCCCAATGTTTCAAAATGGAATGCATCAAGAGAACGGTGTTGGTATTGTAAAAATACACACAGCTCCTGGTATTTCCTGGTGGTCTCCCATCCAAGTACTAAAACCAGGACCAACACTGCTCAGCTTCCATGATCAGGAGAGATTGGGCAAATCCAGTGTGCTGTGGCTGTAGATGAGCTCGTGGTTTCTGTTAGAGCTCTTCTACTTCTAACTTCTGGTACATAAAAGAATATGTGTAAAAATTAAATGTACAGTACCAAGAAAAGGGTGTTGGTAGTTTAAAAACACCTAAATAATCTGATAATACATGGATGGGAGACTGCTTGGTAGTAACAAAGTCCAATACTGCTTTGCTTCAAAGATCAAATGAGATTGGGCATATCCAGTGTGGTGTGGCTTTAGATAAGCTTTGTGGTTTCTGTTAGAGCTCTTCTACTTCTAACTACTGGTACATTAATGAATATGTATAAGGTTGTAGTTTATCCAATATCCCTTTACTACCTTACCTTCCCCCCCCCTCCCCTCCGCTCCTTATAGCTTCCTTTGTTCTCTCCTCCTCGTGTGTGCGTTATTTGTTTTCTCATACGTCCTAGAGGATGCTGGGATCACATTAAGAACCATGGGGTATAGACGGGATCCGCAGGAGACATGGGCACTTTAAGACTTTCAAAGGGTGTGAACTAGAGATGAGCGGGTTCGGTTCCTCTGAATCCGAACCCGCCCGAACTTCAGGTTTTTTACACGGGTCCGAGCAGGCTCGGATCTTCCCGCCTTGCTCGGCTAACCCGAGCGCGCCCGAACGTCATCATCACGCTGTCGGATTCTCGCGAGGCTCGGATTCTATCGCGAGACTCGGATTCTATATAAGGAGCGGCGCGTCGCCGCCATTTTCACACGTGCATTGAGAGTCATAGGGAGAGGACGTGGCTGGCGTCCTCTCCGTTTAGAGAAGAGAGAGACACAGTATTTTGGGGAGCATTATTAGGAGGAGTACTACTATACTGTATACTACTATATACTACTTGCTGAAGTGATATTTATAGATTAGATAATAGATAGTGTAACTGTAAGTGTATTATCTGACTTGTGGGGGAGACACTGACAGTGGGGAGCAGTTAGAGTCTGAGAGCAGGACTCAGGAGTACATATAACGTACAGTGCACACTTTTGCTGCCAGAGTCAGTGCCACACTGCCATTGTTGTGACCACACTGACCACCAGTATAATATATTTTGTGATTGTCTGCTTAGGCCTCGGAGTACTAGTTGCAAGTTGCAACGTGACCTGAAGTGACCACTAGTTTAATAATCAATCACCACCAGTTTAATATATATATATATATATATATATATATATATATATAATTGTATATAATATATATATATATATATATATAATATTGTATACCACCTACCCGTGGTTTTTTTTTTTCATTCTTCTTTATACATACTACTATAGTAGCTTACTGTAGCAGTCTGCGGTGCTGTGCTGACCTGACAGTGTCCAGCAGGTCCGTCATCAGTCATTACATAATAAATATATATAGTACCTGTCCGGCTGCAGTACTAGTGATATTATATTGATTTCATCTCATTATCAATAATTTATCATCCAGTCTAGACTCTATATTAGCAGCAGACACAGTACGTTAGTCCACGGCTGTAGCTACCTCTGTGTCGGCACTCGGCAGTCCAATCCATAACCACCTACCCGTGGTTTTTTTTTTTTTCTTTCTTCTTTGTACATACTACTATAGAGTATAGTAGCTTACTGTAGCAGTCTGCGGTGCTGCTGAGCTGACAGTGTCCAGCAGGTCCGTCATCAGTCATCATTACCTAATAAATATATTATCTACCTGTCCGGCTGCAGTACTAGTGATATTATATATACATACATATATATATTGATTTCATCTCATTATCAATCATCCAGTCTATATTAGCAGCAGACACAGTACGTTAGTCCACGGCTGTAGCTACCTCTGTGTCGGCACTCGGCAGTCCATCCATAATTGTATACCACCTACCCGTGGTTTTTTTTTTCTTTCTTCTTTGTACATACTACTATAGTATAGTAGCTTACTGTAGCAGTCTGCGGTGCTGCTGAGCCGACAGTGTCCAGCAGGTCCGTCATCAGTCATCATTACCTAATAAATATATTATCTACCTGTCCGGCTGCAGTACTAGTGATATTATATATACATACATATATATATTGATTTCATCTCATTATCAATCATCCAGTCTATATTAGCAGCAGACACAGTACGTTAGTCCACGGCTGTAGCTACCTCTGTGTCGGCACTCGGCAGTCCATCCATAATTGTATACCACCTACCCGTGTTTTTTTTTTTTTCTTTCTTCTTTGTACATACTACTATAGTATAGTAGCTTACTGTAGCAGTCTGCGGTGCTGCTGAGCTGACAGTGTCCAGCAGGTCCGTCATCAGTCATCATTACCTAATAAATATATTATCTACCTGTCCGGCTGCAGTACTAGTGATATTATATATACATACATATATATATTGATTTCATCTCATTATCAATCATCCAGTCTATATTAGCAGCAGACACAGTACGTTAGTCCACGGCTGTAGCTACCTCTGTGTCGGCACTCGGCAGTCCATCCATAAGTATACTAGTATCCATCCATCTCCATTGTTTACCTGAGGTGCCTTTTAGTTGTGCCTATTAAAATATGGAGAACAAAAATGTTGAGGTTCCAAAATTAGGGAAAGATCAAGATCCACTTCCACCTCGTGCTGAAGCTGCTGCCACTAGTCATGGCCGAGACGATGAAATGCCAGCAACGTCGTCTGCCAAGGCCGATGCCTAATGTCATAGTACAGAGCATGTCAAATCCAATACACCAAATATCAGTAAAAAAAGGACTCCAAAACCTAAAATAAAATTGTCGGAGGAGAAGCGTAAACTTGCCAATATGCCATTTACCACACGGAGTGGCAAGGAACGGCTGAGGCCCTGGCCTATGTTCATGGCTAGTGGTTCAGCTTCACATGAGGATGGAAGCACTCAGCCTCTCGCTAGAAAACTGAAAAGACTCAAGCTGGCAAAAGCACCGCAAAGAACTGTGCGTTCTTCAAAATCCCAAATCCACAAGGAGAGTCCAATTGTGTCGGTTGCGATGCCTGACCTTCCCAACACTGGACATGAAGAGCATGCGCCTTCCACCATTTGCACGCCCCCTGCAAGTGCTGGAAGGAGCACCCGCAGTCCAGTTCCTGATAGTCAGATTGAAGATGTCAGTGTTGAAGTACACCAGGATGAGGAGGATATGGGTGTTGCTGGCGCTGGGGAGGAAATTGACCAGGAGGATTCTGATGGTGAGGTGGTTTGTTTAAGTCAGGCACCCGAGGAGACACCTGTTGTCCGTGGGAGGAATATGGCCGTTGACATGCCTGGTGAAAATACCAAAAAAATCAGCTCTTCAGTGTGGAGGTATTTCAACAGAAAAGCGGACAACAGGTGTCAAGCCGTGTGTTGCCTTTGTCAAGCTGTAATAAGTAGGGGTAAGGACGTTAACCACCTCGGAACATCCTCCCTTATACGTCACCTGCAGCGCATTCATAATAAGTCAGTGACAAGTTCAAAAACTTTGGGTGACAGCGGAAGCAGTCCACTGACCAGTAAATCCCTTCCTCTTGTAACCAAGCTCACGCAAACCACCCCACCAACTCCCTCAGTGTCAATTTCCTCCTTCCCCAGGAATGCCAATAGTCCTGCAGGCCATGTCACTGGCAATTCTGACGATTCCTCTCCTGCCTGGGATTCCTCCGATGCATCCTTGCGTGTAACGCCTACTGCTGCTGGCGCTGCTGTTGTTGCTGCTGGGAGTCGATGGTCATCCCAGAGGGGAAGTCGGAAGACCACTTGTACTACTTCCAGTAAGCTATTGACTGTCCAACAGTCCTTTGCTAGGAAGATGAAATATCACAGCAGTCATCCTGCTGCAAAGCGGATAACTGAGGCCTTGACAACTATGTTGGAGTTAGACGTGCGTCCGGTATCCGCCGTTAGTTCACAGGGAACTACACAATTTCTTGAGGTAGTGTGCCCCCGTTACCAAATACCATCTAGGTTCCACTTCTCTAGGCAGGCGATACCGAAAATGTACACAGACCTCAGAAAAAGACTCACCAGTGTCCTAAAAAATGCAGCTGTACCCAATGTCCACTTAACCACGGACATGTGGACAAGTGGAGCAGGGCAGGGTCAGGACTATATGACTGTGACAGCCCACTGGGTAGATGTATGGACTCCCGCCGCAAGAACAGCAGCGGCGGCACCAGTAGCAGCATCTCGCAAACGCCAACTCTTTCCTAGGCAGGCTACGCTTTGTATCACCGGTTTCCAGAGTACGCACACAGCTGAAAACCTCTTACGGCAACTGAGGAAGATCATCGCGGAATGGCTTACCCCAATTGGACTCTCCTGTGGATTTGTGGCATCGGACAACGCCAGCAATATTGTGTGTGCATTAAATATGGGCAAATTCCAGCACGTCCCATGTTTTGCACATACCTTGAATTTGGTGGTGCAGAATTTTTTAAAAAACGACAGGGGCGTGCAAGAGATGCTGTCGGTGGCCAGAAGAATTGCGGGACACTTTCGGCGTACAGGCACCACGTACAGAAGACTGGAGCACCACCAAAAACTACTGAACCTGCCCTGCCATCATCTGAAGCAAGAAGTGGTAACGAGGTGGAATTCAACCCTCTATATGCTTCAGAGGTTGGAGGAGCAGCAAAAGGCCATTCAAGCCTATACAATTGAGCACGATATAGGAGGTGGAATGCACCTGTCTCAAGCGCAGTGGAGAATGATTTCAACGTTGTGCAAGGTTCTGATGCCCTTTGAACTTGCCACACGTGAAGTCAGTTCAGACACTGCCAGCCTGAGTCAGGTCATTCCCCTCATCAGGCTTTTGCAGAAGAAGCTGGAGACATTGAAGGAGGAGCTAACACGGAGCGATTCCGCTAGGCATGTGGGACTTGTGGATGGAGCCCTTAATTCGCTTAACAAGGATTCACGGGTGGTCAATCTGTTGAAATCAGAGCACTACATTTTGGCCACCGTGCTCGATCCTAGATTTAAAGCCTACCTTGGATCTCTCTTTCCGGCAGACACAAGTCTGCTGGGGTTGAAAGACCTGCTGGTGAGAAAATTGTCAAGTCAAGCGGAACGCGACCTGTCAACATCTCCTCCTTCACATTCTCCCGCAACTGGGGGTGCGAGGAAAAGGCTCAGAATTCCGAGCCCACCCGCTGGCGGTGATGCAGGGCAGTCTGGAGCGACTGCTGATGCTGACATCTGGTCCGGACTGAAGGACCTGACAACGATTACGGACATGTCGTCTACTGTCACTGCATATGATTCTCTCACCATTGAAAGAATGGTGGAGGATTATATGAGTGACCGCATCCAAGTAGGCACGTCACACAGTCCGTACTTATACTGGCAGGAAAAAGAGGCAATTTGGAGGCCCTTGCACAAACTGGCTTTATTCTACCTAAGTTGCCCTCCCACAAGTGTGTACTCCGAAAGAGTGTTTAGTGCCGCCGCTCACCTTGTCAGCAATCGGCGTACGAGGTTACATCCAGAAAATGTGGAGAAGATGATGTTCATTAAAATGAATTATAATCAATTCCTCCGTGGAGACATTGACCAGCAGCAATTGCCTCCACAAAGTACACAGGGAGCTGAGATGGTGGATTCCAGTGGGGACGAATTGATAATCTGTGAGGAGGGGGATGTACACGGTGATATATCGGAGGATGATGATGAGGTGGACATCTTGCCTCTGTAGAGCCAGTTTGTGCAAGGAGAGATTAATTGCTTCTTTTTTGGTGGGGGTCCAAACCAACCCGTCATTTCAGTCACAGTCGTGTGGCAGACCCTGTCACTGAAATGATGGGTTGGTTAAAGTGTGCATGTCCTGTTTATACAACATAAGGGTGGGTGGGAGGGCCCAAGGACAATTCCATCTTGCACCTCTTTTTTCTTTAATTTTTCTCATGTGCTGTTTGTGGAATGTTTTTTGGAAGGGCCATCCTGCGTGACACTGCAGTGCCACTCCTAGATGGGCCCGGTGTTTGTGTCGGCCACTAGGGTCGCTTATCTTACTCACACAGCTACCTCATTGCGCCTCTTTTTTTCTTTGCGTCATGTGCTGTTTGGGGAGGGTTTTTTGGAAGGGCCATCCTGCGTGACACTGCAGTGACACTCCTAGATGGGCACGGTGTTTGCGTCGGCCACTAGGGTCGCTTATCTTACTCACACAGCTACCTCATTGCGCCTCTTTTTTTCTTTGCGTCATGTGCTGTTTGGGGAGGGTTTTTTGGAAGGGCCATCCTGCGTGACACTGCAGTGCCACTCCTAGATGGGCCCGGTGTTTGTGTCGGCCACTAGGGTCGCTTATCTTACTCACACAGCTACCTCATTGCGCCTCTTTTTTTCTTTGCGTCATGTGCTGTTTGGGGAGGGTTTTTTGGAAGGGCCATCCTGCGTGACACTGCAGTGCCACTCCTAGATGGGCCCGGTGTTTGTGTCGGCCACTAGGGTCGCTTATCTTACTCACACAGCTACCTCATTGCGCCTCTTTTTTTCTTTGCGTCATGTGCTGTTTGGGGAGGGTTTTTTGGAAGGGCCATCCTGCGTGACACTGCAGTGCCACTCCTAGATGGGCACGGTGTTTGTGTCGGCCACTAGGGTCGCTTATCTTACTCACACAGCTACCTCATTGCGCCTCTTTTTTTCTTTGCGTCATGTGCTGTTTGGGGAGGGTTTTTTGGAAGGGCCATCCTGCGTGACACTGCAGTGACACTCCTAGATGGGCACGGTGTTTGTGTCGGCCACTAGGGTCGCTTATCTTACTCACACAGCTACCTCATTGCGCCTCTTTTTTTCTTTGCGTCATGTGCTGTTTGGGGAGTGTTTTTTGGAAGGGCCATCCTGCGTGACACTGCAGTGCCACTCCTAGATGGGCCCGGTGTTTGTGTCGGCCACTAGGGTCGCTTATCTTACTCACACAGCTACCTCATTGCGCCTCTTTTTTTCTTTGCGTCATGTGCTGTTTGGGGAGGGTTTTTTGGAAGGACCATCCTGCGTGACACTGCAGTGCCACTCCTAGATGGGCCCGGTGTTTGTGTCGGCCACTAGGGTCGCTTATCTTACTCACACAGCTACCTCATTGCGCCTCTTTTTTTCTTTGCGTCATGTGCTGTTTGGGGAGTGTTTTTTGGAAGGGCCATCCTGCGTGACACTGCAGTGCCACTCCTAGATGGGCACGGTGTTTGTGTCGGCCACTTGGGTCGCTTAGCTTATAGAGATGAGCGGGTTCGGTTTCTCTGAATCCGAACCCGCACGAACTTCATGTTTTTTTTCACGGGTCCGAGCGACTCGGATCTTCCAGCCTTGCTCGGTTAACCCGAGCGCGCCCGAACGTCATCATGACGCTGTCGGATTCTCGCGAGACTCGGATTCTATATAAGGAGCCGCGCGTCGCCGCCATTTTCACACGTGCATTGAGATTGATAGGGAGAGGACGTGGCTGGCGTCCTCTCCATTTAGATTAGAAGAGAGAGAGAGATTGACCTGATTTACTGGAGCTTAGGAGTACTGTAGAACTGTAGAGAGTGCAGAGTTTACTAGTGACTGACCACAGTGACCACCAGACAGTGCAGTTTTATTTAATATATCCGTTCTCTGCCTGAAAAAAACGATACACAGTGACTCAGTCACATACCATATCTGTGTGCACTGCTCAGCCCAGTGTGCTGCATCATCTATGTATATATCTGACTGTGCTCAGCTCACACATCTTATAATTGTGGGGGAGACTGGGGAGCACTGCAGTGCCAGTTATAGGTTATAGCAGGAGCCAGGAGTACATATTATTATTAAAATTAAACAGTGCACACTTTTGCTGCAGGAGTGCCACTGCCAGTGTGACTGACCAGTGACCTGACCACACTGACCACCAGTATAGTTAGTAGTATAGTATACTATATTGTGATTGCCTGAAAAAGTTAAACACTCGTATCTGACTGTGCTCAGCTCACACATCTTATAATTGTGGGGGAGACTGGGGAGCACTGCAGTGCCAGTTATAGGTTATAGCAGGAGCCAGGAGTACATATTATTATTAAAATTAAACAGTGCACACTTTTGCTGCAGGAGTGCCACTGCCAGTGTGACTGACCAGTGACCTGACCACACTGACCACCAGTATAGTTAGTAGTATAGTATACTATATTGTGATTGCCTGAAAAAGTTAAACACTCGTCGTGTGACTTCACTTGTGTGGTGTTTTTTTTTTTATTCTATAAAAAACTCATTCTGCTGACAGACAGTGTCCAGCAGGTCCGTCATTATATAATGTATACCTGTCCGGCTGCAGTAGTGATATATATATATTTTTTATATCATTATTTATCATCCAGTCGCAGCAGACACAGTACGGTAGTTCACGGCTGTAGCTACCTCTGTGTCGGCACTCGGCAGTCCGTCCATAATTGTATACCACCTACCCGTGGTTTTTTTTTCTTTCTTCTTTATACATACATACTACTACTACATCTCTTTATCAACCAGTCTATATTAGCAGCAGACACAGTACAGTACGGTAGTCCACGGCTGTAGCTACCTCTGTGTCGGCACTCGGCAGTCCGTCCATAATTGTATACCACCTACCCGTGGTTTTTTTTTCTTTCTTCTTTATACATACATACTACTACTACTACATCTCTTTATCAACCAGTCTATATTAGCAGCAGACACAGTACAGTACGGTAGTCCACGGCTGTAGCTACCTCTGTGTCGGCACTGGGCAGTCCGTCCATAATTGTATACCACCTACCCGTGGTTTTTTCTTTCTTTCTTCTTTATACATACATACTACTACTACTACATCTCTTTATCAACCAGTCTATATTAGCAGCAGACACAGTACAGTACGGTAGTCCACGGCTGTAGCTACCTCTGTGTCGGCACTGGGCAGTCCGTCCATAATTGTATACCACCTACCCGTGGTTTTTTTTCTTTCTTCTTTATACATACATACTACTACTACATCTCTTTATCAACCAGTCTATATTAGCAGCAGACACAGTACAGTACGGTAGTCCACGGCTGTAGCTACCTCTGTGTCGGCACTGGGCAGTCCGTCCATAATTGTATACCACCTACCCGTGGTTTTTTTTTCTTTCTTCTTTATACATACATACTACTACTACATCTCTTTATCAACCAGTCTATATTAGCAGCAGACACAGTACAGTACGGTAGTCCACGGCTGTAGCTACCTCTGTGTCGGCACTCGGCAGTCCGTCCATAATTGTATACCACCTACCCGTGGTTTTTTTTTCTTTCTTCTTTATACATACATACTACTACTACATCTCTTTATCAACCAGTCTATATTAGCAGCAGATACAGTACAGTACGGTAGTCCACGGCTGTAGCTACCTCTGTGTCGGCACTGGGCAGTCCGTCCATAATTGTATACCACCTACCCGTGGTTTTTTTTTCTTTCTTCTTTATACATACATACTACTACTACATCTCTTTATCAACCAGTCTATATTAGCAGCAGACACAGTACAGTACGGTAGTCCACGGCTGTAGCTACCTCTGTGTCGGCACTCGGCAGTCCATCCATAATTGTATACCACCTACCCGTGGATTTTTTTTTCCTTTCTTCTTTATACATACATACTACTACTACATCTCTTTATCAACCAGTCTATATTAGCAGCAGACACAGTACAGTACGGTAGTCCACGGCTGTAGCTACCTCTGTGTCGGCACTCGGCAGTCCATCCATAATTGTATACCACCTACCCGTGGTTTTTTTTTTCCTTTCTTCTTTATACATACATACTACTACTACATCTCTTTATCAACCAGTCTATATT
The DNA here is from genome assembly GCF_028390025.1 of Pseudophryne corroboree. Taxonomy (NCBI): domain Eukaryota; kingdom Metazoa; phylum Chordata; class Amphibia; order Anura; family Myobatrachidae; genus Pseudophryne; species Pseudophryne corroboree. Next base: position 143,386,182 of record NC_086446.1, read on the forward strand.
AGCAGCAGACACAGTACAGTACGGTAGTCCACGGCTGTAGCTACCTCTGTGTCGGCACTCGGCAGTCCATCCATAATTGTATACTAGTATCCATCCATCTCCATTGTTTACCTGAGGTGCCTTTTAGTTGTGCCTATTAAAATATGGAGAACAAAAATGTTGAGGTTCCAAAATTAGGGAAAGATCAAGATCCACTTCCACCTCGTGCTGAAGCTGCTGCCACTAGTCATGGCCGAGACGATGAAATGCCAGCAACGTCGTCTGCCAAGGCCGATGCCCAATGTCATAGTACAGAGCATGTCAAATCCAAAACACCAAATATCAGTAAAAAAAGGACTCCAAAACCTAAAATAAAATTGTCGGAGGAGAAGCGTAAACTTGCCAATATGCCATTTACCACACGGAGTGGCAAGGAACGGCTGAGGCCCTGGCCTATGTTCATGGCTAGTGGTTCAGCTTCACATGAGGATGGAGGCACTCAGCCTCTCGCTAGAAAAATGAAAAGACTCAAGCTGGCAAAAGCAGTAGCACCGCAAAGAACTGTGCGTTCTTCGAAATCCCAAATCCACAAGGAGAGTCCAATTGTGTCGGTTGCGATGCCTGACCTTCCCAACACTGGACGTGAAGAGCATGCGCCTTCCACCATTTGCACGCCCCCTGCAAGTGCTGGAAGGAGCACCCGCAGTCCAGTTCCTGATAGTCAGATTGAAGATGTCAGTGTTGAAGTACACCAGGATGAGGAGGATATGGGTGTTGCTGGCGCTGGGGAGGAAATTGACCAGGAGGATTCTGATGGTGAGGTGGTTTGTTTAAGTCAGGCACCCGGGGAGACACCTGTTGTCCGTGGGAGGAATAGGGCCGTTGACATGCCTGGTGAAAATACCAAAAAAATCAGCTCTTCGGTGTGGAAGTATTTCACCAGAAATGCGGACAATAGGTGTCAAGCCGTGTGTTCCCTTTGTCAAGCTGTAATAAGTAGGGGTAAGGACGTTAAC